>NC_092156.1:26034288-26334288 GCF_045791955.1 Oncorhynchus clarkii lewisi
GAAAAAAAACAGTTGATCTGTTGTCATTCATCACCATATCTGCTTCATCCCCACATTAAACATCTATGCTCAATGGAATATTAACCATTGTCTTGTCATCAGGAAAAGTTCAAATAAACCAAGCATGAATGTTGCTGACATTATTGCACTTTCTGTCATTTTTCAGTAGCTATGTCATCTGTAGATACTTTGAGGTTGTAGAGCCTAATGGTCCAGTGGTTAGTGTTGAGTGATAGGGACCTGGGCTAGACTGTCCCGTGTAAAAGGGGGTCTGTGTGACCCCGCCATGGCACCCAAGACACGCCACTCTCGCCGCTCCTAGATGACACGTGTGGTGTGTGAGGAGAGAGCGACAACACTGTGTGTTTCACATCCCACAATGTGTTTCACATCCCTCTCTCCCCCCAAATAGGGAGAGGGAGAGGGCGAGAGAAGGAGTGGGGGGCAGAGAACCGAACCTCCCGGCTTCTTGGTGTTTTGTGTAGAGTCTGTTCTGTGTAGAATCTGTTTTCAACAGGGAGGGAGGGAGGGAGGGAGGGAGGGGAGAAAAAGAGCAACGTTGAGTCTAGACAGTGGAGGTTGGGATTGAAATCTGGAAGCCATTGACTCCAGCTCGGTGCTCGGGGTTGCCTCTCTCTCTCTGCAGAAAGGGATCGCATTTCACTGCCTAATTACACATGAAAAATGGTCACATCATTTTTTCACTTTGCTTCTTGTTTTTTTTACACACAAAACTGGGTGGGGGAGGCTGGCTCTGAATAAACTGTTGTGCCCAGATCATCTTTTGGGATATCAGTATTAGTATAGTTAGAGGCTGAATTGTGTGCCCATAGTCAATAGCCTTTTTAAAAATAACTGTTTATGCTGTATGGATATATTGTTATCTCTGGATACATTTAATGTAAATGTTTAATGTACCCTCCAGTGTGTCAAATCATATAAGCCGCTAGACAAGGCCATATAAACTATAATGTGGTATTTTTGCAATTGAAGACAAGTTCAGTATTATGATTTTAGCAAATTATAATCAAATTATTGCATAAATAAGTATGAATAAATGTGTGAACCGGTATGTACATTTCAGCCATAAAATTAAGCGGAGTAATTGGACTGAAAACCTCAGCTCATTTCAATTTTTTTCTGGTATACATTTGCAAAGTCTATTTTTAGTTGATTTCGACCAACAGAGGGAGGTATAGCCAAGCAAATAAACCCCAGCCAATAAAAACAAATGGCTGCATGTACTTTTCACAGAACTGTCAATCGAATGGAGATGTAGAAATGGGTCATTCTATCACAGACTGATGATGTCAGTAATAACAAAAGTTTTATATGGACAGATGACCAGGTAGATTTAGTGTCAAGATTCAAATGTATTTGGTACTCTACCTTTTACAATGCCCATTAGGCTTACATTCATTCCACAGATTGAGCCTTGGGCTCAGGTGAGTCTCTGTGTTTCTGTGGACCAGTGGATCTTAAAGAGAACTAGGCTAGTGCTCGTCAGGGGAGATATTTAGTAAGGAGAGGAACATTTGATTCCAACATACAGTAGCTAAGTCATGACCACATGTAATACACAATGGTTTTAATGGTACACAGTGGCACCAATCCTTCCAGGAGTTGATATGGTAACAGTGACTGCCTCTTAAGTGTGAAACGCTTCAGTAAAACTTCAAAAAAAGGGGAAACGTTACTATACAATGAGTATCAGCTTCAACATGTGCCGTTCTCTATGGAAAAGCCATCATGCACTCAGGACTGAAAAAAGACTCCAGTGAAAATAAAAATATGCAAACTCCTATTTTGGTATGCCGCGCAGTCATCTGCTGAGAGGCTCTCTGTCGGTGAGTGGCAGTGTTCTGAGCGAAGCAGGAGATCGACTCTGGGAGATGATTTTATGGAGGAATTTCTCATGGTGGGTTCACTCCAGGGGGGCCTGACGGTGGGGCAGGGATCTGTCCATCCAGATGCCTGAGCACATTTCACTGCTGTGTGTGCACTGTACTCAGCTTTTATTTCTGTTGAACTTGGACGCTCAATCGTTCAGGCCTTTGCGAATACTCCAAGAAAAGAAAAGAAGAAAACTTGATGAGTCATGCAAAATAAAATGGTGAGGCCAAAACAAAGCCGTGAAAAAGAAAAACACTGAAAAGAAAGTAGCATCACTCAGGGTGTGATGTGTTGGTCATGTTAGAACGTGTCATGATTTTGTAGGATAAGCTTATCTGGGAAACACATAGAATGTCTTATGGGGAGTAGTTTGAGAGGTCTTCTGTGTAGGCGCCATTAAATACATTGCCCTCTTGTTAGACATTATGTGAACCAAACAATGAAGATGAGTGATGGGTCGTGATGGTTGGTCGTGAGTATGAGAAACCTTTCATTGCCACTGTTTTTGTAGTCTTTCCCAACATCCATAACTGACCAGGGCGGAGGCCAGCGTTCACAAGAGAATTTGATTCACGGTTCCAAGATAACTGTTTCCACGTGCTGCTCTTTATATCAATCAGTGATAGGCTCCAGATCTGCAGTAGATTAATTGGCAGCCAGGTATCAACATCCTTAAACAAACTATTTTCAAAGCAGGTCTATGTCCTGTCAGCAGTCAGCACACACCCATCCCTAGTTCTTTCTCCATCTCATTTCCCTCCTCTCTCTCTCCTCCATACCTTTCTCTCCTTCATCTCTCTTTCCCCCTTATCTCTATCTCCCTCATCGCTCTCTCTTTCATCTCTCTCCCTCTCTTTTCACATTTAGCACTGAAACAGACAGAGAAGGAGTTGGGAGTTGCTTAGCAACAGTAGATGCAATGAATGCAATGAAAAGCTAAATCATGTTTTGCAGACCCGGGCAACTTGCCCTGCGACCCAACAATGTTTTCAATAGGGCAGATTAATATTTTCATTGGTTGAACGATGTTACATAAAAATGAGTGCTTTACATAATTTCTCATTGTCATCTGACCTCTCATGGCTGTTTCAATACAGGGCTGCTGTCCATTGAAATTAAGCAATAGTCATTGGGATCATCATCTTCATCATACTGTATGTATGAATTAACAGGTTGATTTCAATACAAGAGAAAAGGGGAAACGGAGCATGGTGTCCTTCAGTGAGGTTTTATGTCTATAATATAAGCAGTGGCAGGTAGTCTAGTGGTTAAGAGTATTGGACCAGAAACCGAAAGGTTGCTGGTTTGAATCCCAAACTGACTAGGTGAAAGGTCTGTCGTTCTGCCCTTGAACAAGGCAGTTAACCCCCAACAACTGCGCTGTGGATGTTGATTAAGGCAGCCCCAATGCATTTTTCTGAGTCAGATGGGTTTGGTTAAATGCAGTAGACACATTTTGGATAAATACATTCAGTTGTGCAACTGGTATCCCCTTTCCCTAATTGCTCTAGATAAGAGTGTCTGCTAAATGGCGTAAATGTTATATCAAGGTAGACATTCTAAGGGTTAGTACTGTGCTCCACAACTTTTGTAGATCAGCAATTAATTTCAAGGCTATGTGCCAGCATTCTGAAATGATTTCCTTTTATTCTTTCCTGTTTTTTTATGTAAGTGTGATTTTTAAAGGTGGTCACTGCAGGCTTACAGACCTCATAATAAGAAGAAATACCTCAATCTCACTAAGACACAAATGGTAACACTTTATTTGAACCCTCTGTTATGTTCAATGAAGGCTACCAAAGTCTGGCCCTCTACTATTCTACTACCTGAAACTTGGGTACAATTTCAAAGATGAACCCCATCCTCCAAATGGATTGAAAAATGTCAAAGCATTCCACACATAGAGGTAGAACTGACTAAACACCTGATATACTTTATGTTGATGAAAATGGTCCATGGCCTGTAGAACCATGCTAGATACTGCATGTGTCCAACAGACTGGCATGTACAAATACTACATGATTCAAAATAATTACAGCAAATTTTGAGGTTAATTGTTACAAATCAAAACACAACCTTCTCAACCAAGCTTGGACATTGAAACTTTACTAATCTAAAACTTCTCTCAAGGGTTTCATTTAAAGACGTCCTCCAGCGATTTTTAAACGTTTATTGTTGAAAAGCGATATCCCAAGTATAAATACAGTAAATTACACACACTAAAGGGTAAAAAAACCATGTTATCATCAAAAAAACTTCAAGGTGAAGGGCATTTAAAGAGTTGGTCTGATGGGAATTTCTGATGTCATCAGTCTCCCCTTTGCTTGAGGAACAATAGAGGAGCAATAGAGAACATAAGAGCAAAGCCCCACCAATCACAACGAGGTTTACTAAATTCCACACCTCCGGAAGAGTTCTCAACTACATTTGACTGAAAGTAGTGGGGAGGGCACTTTTTACAATACGGATACACCCTATTCACTGATTCACTTGTAGCAGGGGGTCTATACCTACCGTCTTTCTCGTGGTCGGGGTGAGAATAAAGGGTGACACTTCATCACACACTGTACATCTCTCTATTCTCCAGGCATTGTCCCCCACAGTTGTGAGTCTGGGAGGATGTGTCAACAGTCAATATCATTTACACTGTATCATTTAGGGATGGAGGTATCCACTCATGCAGACATGATGGGAAATGCTGTGATATACAGATGTTAAAACTTCTTATGGCTGCAAGGGGCAGTATTGAATAGCTTGGATGAAAGGTGCCCAAAGTAAACTGCCTGCTCCTCAGTCCCATTTGCTAATATATGCATAGTATTGTTAGTATTGGATTTTAAACACTCCGAAGTTTCTAAAACTGTTTCAATGATGTCTGTGAGTATAACAGAACTCACATGGCAGGCAAAAACCTGAGAAGAAATCCAAACAGGAAGTGGGAAATCTGAGGTTGGTCGAGTTTCAACCCAGCCCCTATTGAATACACAGTGGGGTATGGATAAAGTTGCACTTCCTAGGGCTTCCACTAGATGTCAACCGTCTTTAGAAACTTGAATGAGGCTTCTACTGTGTTGTGGAGCCGGATGGGAGCTCTTTGAGTCAGTGGTCTGGCAGAGAGCCAGGTCCTGGTCATGCGCATTTGACATGATAGCGACCTGCGTTCCATGGCTTCTCTACAGACATAGGAATTCTCCGGTTGGAACTTTATTGAAGATTTATGATAACAACATCCTAAAGATTGATTCTATACTTAGTTTAACAAGTTTCTTCGACCTGTAATATAACTTTTTGAAGTTTTCGTCCGACGTTCAGATGGACATACATGAGCGTTTGGATTTGTGTACTAAACGTGCTAACAAAAGTAGCTACTTGGACATAAATAATGGACATTATCGAACAAATCAAGCATTTATTGTGGAACTAGGATTCCTGGGAGTGCATTCTGATGAAGATCGTCAAAGGTAAGGGAATATTTATAATGTGATTTCTGATTTCTGTTGACTCCAACATGGCGGATAATTTTATTTATTTTCTGAGCGCCATCTCAGATTATTGCATGGTTTGATTTTTCCGTAAAGTTTTTTTTAAAATCTGACACAGCGGTTGCATTAAGGAGAGGTATATGTATTTCCATGTCTAACAATTGTATTTATCGACATTTATAATGAGTATTTCTGTCAAATTATGTGGCTCTCTGCAATATCACCGGATGTTTTTGAAACTAGTGAACGTAACGCGCCAATGTATACTGAGATTTTTTTTATATAAATATGAACTTTATCAAACAAAACATACATGTATTTTGTAACATGAAGTCCTATGAGTGTCATCTGATGAAGATCATCAGAGGTTAGTGATTAATTTTATCTCTATTTGTGCTTTTTGTGACTCCTCTCTTTGGCTGGAAAAATGGCTGTGCTTTTCTGTGAGTTGGTGGTCACCAAACATAATAATTTGTGGTGCTTTCGCTGTAAAGCCTATTTGAAATCGGACACTGTGGTGGGATTAACAACAATATTACCTTTAAAAGGGTATAAGATACATGTATGTTTGAGGAATTTTAATTATGAGATTTCTGTTGTTTTGAATTTGGCGCCCTGCACTTTCACTGACTATTGTCATATCGATCCTGTTAACGGGATTGCAGCCCTAGGAAGTTTTAAATAGACCAACACAAAATAATCAGGCCATACTTAATGTTCTTGTTCTATAACTTCCTGATCTTTCTTTGGCCCATGTTTTGGATCTAGGCTGAAACATATCAGTGAACAAAAATATTGCTGTTGATTAATTGATTGATTGATATCCTTGAGGAAACTTTTCTCATCTTTTTTATTTATTCTCAAGTGGCACTGCCTTTGTAACCTCAAAGTATAAGATTGACAGGGCCATTCCACAATTGGCAAATATGAATTACTGAGCTGAGTGTGTTTTCGATCAGCATTCATCCCTGACAATATTTCTGGATAAGTGCGTCAGAGTTGCTTGGCTTCTGCACGTTTTCAGCGTTAATAAATGTTTTATTTTGACAGAACTGCAACACTGTTTACATCCGGTAAAGCGCGTTGAATATGTTCCACTATGATCATTTTCCATTGCTTACTACACGCTCCTCCCACTGAGCTACATAGCGCGCTATGAAAACAGCAAAAAAAAAGCTGCACTTCCTCATTGCCTAGATACACTCGTCAAGCACACACGAAGAAACAAGGCTGTGCATTGTTTTGATTTTATACTGGTCAGTGTATCTGGGAGGTACAAAACTCAAATACAGCATAGGCTTGCGCACATACAACACTGAATAGGATAAATATTCAATATCGAAAAGGAATACAATTTAACGTTACACTGTTGCTGTTTTGAAGAACAGCCGATCAATTCAACAGGTAGGTGATTTGTGTCTCTTCTCTCGTTCTTTGATCTATTCCCAGACAATGTGCCATTTGACTCTGTACTGCTTTCCTGAATAGTTTGTTTCTGTTCTACATGACATTTGCGATAATTGTTTCTGGTGGAATAATAACCAACGGTAAATCCCATTCCATGCCTTGTGGTCTATGCGACATATTATTTAAATTAGGGTAATGATTAATTTATCACTGATATTAAATATATCTTTACAAATTATTCAACATGGCTGTGTCAATAGAATCACTATTGAATGTGTGGCCGCTAATCTAATATGAAGGACCCCCCCCCACCACCCCCCACCACCATGAGGGGCCTTGAGTCATTTCGGGACCGATTAAACTTGTGACCAATGAGAGAATTATGCAATATTTCTGTCTCAGACATTCGTGATGTCATAATGATAGTGTGTGTGTAATTGTTGGCCTAATGTAAAACATATATATTTTTAACATGTTTAAGTAATTCCACAAACTAGCTAAATCAATAGCCTATTTATTCAATTGTGTTCAGGTTGCTTTGGAAAGTGTGCCAATGCATTAGGATATTGAATTCAATGTGCAGGTTTTATTTATATAATGTACTAACACAATTTATGCACTATGTGCTCGGTATAAAATAAGACATTGTAATATACTCATATTTATACATTGCATATTTTGTTGTTGCTATTTAGGAGAACAGTTGATCTATAGGTTGCATGTGAATTCATTGTCATTGTAGAGAAACGTATTACAACCCTCAGAGACAGATACAGTATCATACAAATTTCTATTCAGTTTGATGTCATTACTGATGTGTATTAGTGTTGCTCATAAATTTTCTCTCTGTAATTTACCTGAAGATTACTGATGTGTGACCTCAGCATGGACAAAGTGGCCCCCTTGTCCACTGGCTATCGCTCCAGCCTCAAGGTGAGACTTCACAAGGCTGTGCCACTAATGTAGTAGATAAGTAGGAAAATCACATACATCGTAGTGCTGGAGATGGAGTTGTGTATAGTAGATATAGGACCACTGTATCACAACTGATTCTGCAAGGCTGGATCAAAATCCTGCACACCCAATAGCTCTCCAGGACTGGAATTGGAGCACCATTAACTCAAGGCTATTGGGGAGTTAAGAAAGCACGGATTCCAAACATCAAATATCAGCAGAGATTTATTTTTAAATCCTGTGTGTTGCAGCACACTTGAGTCTGCTATTCTTCTCCCCATAACTTTAACCATAAAATAATAAATGAAAAGAAAGAGGACAAAGCCAGGCATATTAAATGTGAAGATAATTGGGAAGCTGATGGAGGAGAGGCTCCCAGTCTTTCCACCTTCTCTACGGCCACTAACTCAATTGGTCCCCTTGGTAACTAGCAAGAAAAAAGGCTCTCGAGACATTGAGGGACCTGTTTGCGCCAGCCTATTAAACAGTTTATGGATAAAAAAGGATGATGTTTTGTGGGGAGTTATTTGAATAAAAAATCATTGTGCCTTACAGTATTAGACAGGCGCACAAATGGCACTTTAGCATACATCTTTACTATAGATGTCCTAATGATTTGTTAAGGTTTCATGTGCGGCTTGGTTGTATAACGTCATAAGAAGTCTCATCAGCATCTGTAAAATGCTGAGATGGGTACAGTGCAGATTCAAGCAGAGCTCATCTTAAAAGGGCTTGTTTTTACCTAATAGAATTGTGAAGAAGAGCCTGGTTTGTCTAACCTGATTTGAAGAGGGGGAACGAGAGAGAGTGAAAAGGGAGAGAGAAGGATAGGGGGAGGAGGGGGTAGAGTTTTTTTCTCTCAAAAAGCAACAGCCTACGCTGTGTTATAAACCCTCAGAGCTGAACTGCTGCCAGCTGCATCAAGGGGAGTTTCTAGTTCTGCTACGGAACAGGAAGGCTATGTATGGTCATCCTCTCCCAGCGGTTCAGGGCCAGGCTTAGCTTGGAGAATGAGAAAGGCCTGATGTGTTTGACTAATGATGACAGATTGGCTCTACTGAAAGGGAGTGCCCACATACAGAGTTGTTTCTGTCAATACTTTTGCCTGCTCTGTTATCTTTTGTCTTTTATCTCACTTTGTGACTCTGTCTAAAGAAGTGAATAAGGTATTTCCTAAATGATTCACAGTATCTGTGAGTGATCGGGTGTTGGTCATCCGTTCAGGACGATGCTTGTCTCACCTAATATATCCAATTATGTAGACATACAGTAGAATGGGGCTTTCTCAAATCATCAGGCAAAATACATGTTTTGTGTCTTTTAATTTAAACTTACAGTATGTTGTTTTTTATGTGTTGGTCCTCCACAGCGGCAGGTAGCGTTTGACCTTTTTGAAGATCCCATGTCTCTGTTCTCTGGATACTTCCTCCCCTCAGACGATGAGCAGTCTTTTCAGGAGGTGCCCTCTGGCCTCAACTGTGTCTCACATGGTACGCCACCACCACAACCTACCAATGAGTGCCACATCACTCTAGCCCTCTACTTTACACCAAAACACTTTCATAACACCAATACCAACTAATCACCCCAGGCCAAAGTTAGACCAAACTCTATTAGGAAGATTATTTGCGAGACATGAGGTGACAAAGTTAACAATGTAGTGATTGCTGGCATACAAACTGTTTTAATTAATGATTAACAGAAAAACAGGTGTTTATTTGTGGTTAACAATTATCCATAACCCAAACTTTGTTAATCAATCTCATCCGGTTGCATGGCAGCTAGCCCACTTAAATTGTCTGAACCCTAATTTAGATTTTTTTTGAAGGCCCAATGCAGCTGGGGTTTTTTTCAATCTCAATATTAAATCATTACTGGGTACCTTACTGTAATTGTTTTGAATTAAAATGAAACAAAAATAGCTTCTTTGCAAAGAGCAATTTCTCAAGCAAGAATTTAGCTGGGAGTGGTCTGAGTGGGGAGGGGAAACTGAAAACTAGCTTTTATTGGCAGAGTGGTTTGGACCTCTTTCTTATTGGTCTATTAACTAATTAAACACCTGGTGATGTCACCAGGCATGCCAAAACTACATCCTACCTAAACAGACTGACATTTTAGGCGATCTTTTCAAACAGCTCTTGCACTAAAAGGGCATCGTCATAATTTTCAAAATTTCACAGTAATTATTCTAACCTCATAGTGTGTACATGTATATAAAACACAGGGAAATCATAGTTTTGGCTGCACTGGGCCTTTAAATTGAACTTTATTTCTGAGTTTGTATATGTATGAGTAGTGTTTTAAGGCTGTTGTTACTGTGCACAAAACAGAGTAGTGTACAGCCAATTCGGAGCTGAATCAACTATGAACAGTATTAGGATGTGACATACTGTACAGTGTTCATTCTTGTTTGCATTGACAGACCTGCCTATTGTGTTGAGATCACACCAACTTGTGGTTTGTGTTGCGCAATGGAGGTTATTATACAGATCACTATGCTGAGAGCTTTGCCATTTCTAAAAGGCCATTGTTCTTATAGCATTGACAGTAAACCCTGCTCATATATGTGTAATCACATACGCAGGCACAAAGGATATGCGCGTTTTTAACTGATTTGGGTCTTTAAACAATTATCACACTGTTAAAGCAATGTTATTACATAAGAAAGGTCTAGAAAGGTTGATTAATAGAGTAATCAAACATTTGTTTTTGTAAACTCTCCAGACATGGGCCCTTGCTCTGTTCCACTTTTGACCCCGTGCAGTAAGGCAGTGATGAGTCAGGCCTTGAAGGACAGCTTCAGTGGCTTCTCCAAGGTCCAACGCTGCTGTGGCATCTCCAACAGTGAGTCACTTTCTACACCGGCTCAGTCTCATTGTCCTCCCTTTTTCTTCATTTCTATTGAAATGTTTTCTACAAGGATGACAATTTGCTAATTTCCTAGCTAATTTTGAACTGGTTTGGAAGTCAGTCATTTTTGGGCTCATTTCGAAAGCTTTGCACTCACTCCAGCTTCCACAATAGATTAACTCCTGATTCTTACTCGTTAACACCATGTTTGTATGACATTTTCCCACTTGTTGAGTGTTTAAGTATTTTTCTTTTCTTCCCCTCTTTAAAGGACAGGTTCACCTTTTTTAACCAAATCTCTATTTTTGATGTAAATAGCATGTTATAGAAGTATCCAGACACTTTCTTTGCGATTTCACTTGGTTTGGAGAAAGAGAGCTCCCCACCAGCAATAGACTTCCTCATTGCTCATTCTGCAATATGGGGGCCACAGATAAACATGAACAAAGGCTCCAAAAACACCCAAATATCGCCTTTTAGAAATGGCAAAGCTCTCAGCATAGTGATGCAGGTCTTTAGATGTTATACACATGAAATTGTGTAATTCCGAACTTTATACACAACTTTATATTCCATTTTATTGGACTCAGGCGATACTTTTCCATGTGCGAGCATGCACATGCTTTCTCATTTCTCGTGTCACCACAATGGGAACCAAAAAATACATAAATGCACGCACACAGAGAAGTATCGCCCGTTTCGAAAATGACTTATTTGTTCATGTTTATCCATACTGCAGAACAAGCAATAATGAAGTATATTGCTGGTGGGGTAAGTTTCTCAAAACCAAGTGAAATCGGAAAAAAAACTGTGTCTGGACTATTCTATAACATGCCATTTACATCAAAAATTGAGATTTGGTAAAACATTTTGCCTGTCCCTTAATCATTAAAAAGTAAGCCTAGTTAAGTAAAATCAAGTCAAAGACTGGTGGATTTTGGTGACGTTTCCATGGAATTGTGAATTAACTTTTTAGTCATTTAAAATGGCTGTATATTAAGCCATATCTTTTTTCTTTCTCGCTTTCACAGACCCCCATAAGTGGACCAAGCAGCACGTGATGCAGTGGCTCCACTGGGCAGCCAGTGAGTTCAGCCTGGCCAACGTCCACTTCTTTAAGTTTGACATGAACGGCCAGGAGCTGTGTGACCTGGGCAAGGAGAGCTTCCTGGACCTGGCCCCAGACTTTGTGGGCGACATCCTGTGGGAGCACCTGGACCAGATGATGAAAGGTAACAGTGGAATTTTTTAGTCAGATGGTATTTGTGTGGAAGGAAGATGGGGGAAAGAATAGGTGGAGTCGTCAGTTGTTTTTGTATTCAGGTGGAAAGGGTTTCTTTATTCTGTAGAATTACTGTACCCTTTGGCTAAATGATACACTCTAAAATCAAATAACACTATTTCTGACGGTTCCTGACTTTATCCTCCGTTTTCTTCCAGAATGTCAAGAGAGAGAAGAATCCAAAAGCCTCAGCAGTGTTGTGCCCTCAGTAACCAACTGGATGAGCTCTGTCGGTGAGTGTCCATTAGAAAAACATACTGAGCACCAGAGGGTTCAAATCCAAGTAAACATCAGATTGACAAAACAGTTTGACTTCAGCTTCATTTGAACAGAAGCCTTAAAGGCCCAATTCAGCCATTTAAAAAAATATCAAATCATTTCTGGCTAACAATTAAGTACTTTACTGTGATTGTTTTAAATTAAAATGGTCAAAAGGAAACTGTCTGGGAGTGGTCTGATTTGGGAGGGGAAAGAGAGAGAGGTTAGAAA
Source organism: Oncorhynchus clarkii lewisi (assembly GCF_045791955.1). NCBI lineage: Eukaryota > Metazoa > Chordata > Actinopteri > Salmoniformes > Salmonidae > Oncorhynchus > Oncorhynchus clarkii. Next base: position 26,046,646 of record NC_092156.1, read on the forward strand.
CGTTCTTATTAGCCTATTAACTAATTTACTGTCTAGTGATATCACTATTCCAACCTCAGTGTGGAAATATATATAAAAAAAAAAAAAAAATCACGCTTTTGACCGCACTGGGCCTTTAAGCTGTCCAAAGAGGTCTCTGAGGTCTCTGATGAGATGAGCTAAGTGGGCATATGTTCTTCTTTACAGGCTTCAGTCTGGAGGAGACCCAGTGTGCCCTGCAGGTGCCTGACAACAGCGGTAGTCTGCTGAGAGAACTGTTTGAGACTGCGGACAAGACTACCCTGCTGACCCGAGATCAGGAGTTCTCCATGTTCTCTAAGCCCCAACTGAGCACGGTCAATGTCAGCTACATCAGGAGCAACCCAGACGCAGGGCAACTCTGCAAAGCCTGTGAGTAGGCCAACTCACTGTTGTCTAGAAGCTATTAATCAATGTTAATTCATTAGTGTTCATTTTCCAAGGGAACACATGTAAGCGATTCCCAACAGATATTTGAATTCAGTGATATTTCCTTAACTTGATTCAGTTTCAGTTGAATTAACCATCTCTGTGCTTTGTTTATCTACAGTCTCGTCCCAGGACCAGAGTTTGTGTTCATTGGAGAGCATGGACAGCTTTGAGGGGCCAGAGTCCATGCTGCAATCCTGGGGTAGCCAGTCTTCCCTGGCGGACAACCAGAGGGTGCCGTCCCACGACAGCTTTGAGGACGAGTGCAACAGCAGCACCCTGAGCCTGGGGAATCAGGGCCTATCCTTCAAGGACTACGTCCAGGAGAGGAACGAGCCTGTGGAACTGGGAAAGCCTGTCATACCTGCTGCCGTGCTGGCTGGCTTCACTGGTGAGTTTATGAACCCGCTGACACAGTCAAACCCAGCTCATCTTGTATGAAATACTATCTATCTCTCTGTCAACCCCAGTTTCAATTCCAGTTCAAAACAGTACACTACAGTTGTGTATACACAAACTATGCCTTTTGATCGCCGTCTGACTCCTATGCCTTTTTTTCCCTCTCAACAGGAAGCGGTCCTATCCAGCTGTGGCAGTTCTTGCTGGAGCTCCTGACTGATAAGAGTTGTCAGGCCATCATCAGCTGGACCGGAGACGGCTGGGAGTTCAAACTCACTGACCCAGATGAGGTGAGTGTCAATTGGCCTCATACAATATGTGTATATCAGGTTGTGGAGGAGATAGCCACAAGGGTTTACAGTAGGGGTGTACCGAGTACTCTGACAAAAAGAGTATCGCAACGGATATGGAGAATTTTCGGAATGCGATTATGACAAGTATTTTTTGTAATTAAAATAGTAATTGTCAGCTGCCAGCACGCATCTCTCTGTCCCTCAAAAAGTGTGAAGCCCTTTATGCTCTAAATAACTATTGGCTAGTTCTTCCATCTGTAAGAAACAAGCAGGGTATCGTTTGAGCCTGCTGCAACGATTGGATTAGAAAAAGCCGTTCTCCCTCTGCACTTATTTCCCCAGACAGACATACGGGGCGCTCCGTCTCTCTCACTCATCTCAGGGCACATTACACCACTGCTACAAACATTGTGTGTGAATCAGAATTGCTAGTGATTGTTGTTCTAGCTATCAATCTAGTTATATTAGTTATACTTTGCTGAGGACATATGTTTGTTTTTGTTTGTGTACTTACTGAGTAGCTTAAATAAATATGAATACAAATACGAGTATGACGAGATTGGCAACACCGCTAGTTTACAGGACTAAAAAAGTCTTCAACATAAGAGCCATCAGAAGACATCAAGATGTAGTGTAAGACTCTGTTTTCTATTGGTGTTTATCATTCTCTCCTTCCTCTTCCAGGTGGCTCGACGCTGGGGCCGCAGGAAGAACAAGCCCAAGATGAACTACGAGAAGCTGAGCCGTGGCCTGCGATACTACTACGACAAGAACATCATCCACAAGACCTCGGGCAAGCGATACGTCTACCGCTTCGTCTGTGACCTGCAGAATCTTCTGGGCTACTCGGCCGAAGAACTCCACATCATGCTAGGGGTCCAGCCTGACACTGAGGATTGAACCAACTGGTGTTTTATCGAAAGGGAAGGGGTTGGAGATGTAGCCAGTGGGGCTTCACTACCCCAACTTAGCAAAAGTTGCTAATGTTACAGGCCATCTGAAAGTAATTTCTGGTCATTGAACAGGTGGTTGATGTCCACTGATAGTGGCGACACTGGTGGGCAGACAGTGAGCATCTCTAATTTGGAGAGGCAGCTCATGTCTCGGCTCTTGCGCCATCAATGTGCATCGTTGTGCAAGCTTTGGTTGAGAGGGGTGCCAGTATTTAAATCAAGCATTCCCTCTGGGTGAAAGTGTTATTGTGCAAGTTGTAATGGATCAGCTCTGTATCCATCTGCAAAGTGGAGAGCTGTTAATTGCACAGATGACAATGGTGATCAATGTAACATAGCTGATTTTTTCATTCTTGCTTTATACTCAGCAAGTATGGTGTTTACGGAGTCTGAGCAGTGGACATTTAGACTTACTGTGAAAGATCTTGAGGTTACCAAACAAGAATGCTTTTGAGGTGGCGGATCCAGCACCTGAAATAGGAGTTTTGATGGAGAATGTATTCATGATTTTATGGAGTAGCTAAGATTGCCTTTACTGTTGTGCTTTTACTAATGCATTGTCCTGCTGACAAGCTTGCAGCGCAACTGGAATACCAGTCATTGTGGCTATTGCATTTCTCCTCTATCAAAAAGGAAATCATTTAATTATTGTTCTATAAATATGAATATTTTGTCATGTTTGGCGAGTTATACACAATCCACATGTGAATATGGCTTTAAAGGTTGAATGTAACGGTGTAGCAGCTATCAGAATTTATTTTTGTAGCAGGTTTATCAGGGATAAATTTGTGAATTGATTGTTTATTTATTTTTATGTGACCAAAGCGACATGTGGATGTATATGGTTTATTCTAAACTATAGTTGCATTTTGTTGTATGTTTTTATATTCTGCACCAAAGTCCCTGTGTATATATTATATTGGTACTACTGTACCTGTTATAAATACGATGAATATTCACTGTGTATTTTACTGAAGAAGATAAAGCAGCCTTTTTGAAGTTGTTGTACAGATGACAGACACACAAAAAATTGCATAATTTTGGCATGGGTACGATCTTATTCCTTCCTAGCCCATGTGTGTTTATGCTGTTCTCTTAATCATTTTAGTCGTCTTCTATTAATTGATATTGTATAACACAATGAAAAGTAAGATCATCTTAAGAATTCTGTTGTTGAAATCTTAATAAAATAGAACATTTTGAACTGACATGTGAAGCAACAGGGTTATTGTATATTGTTTGATAATAGAATGTTGGTCTTGCTACAACATGTAAGCTCTGAATATATCATTGGCAGCGCGACATGTTGTGCTGTTTGCTGTAACTAAAGATGTGCATGTCATCGGCATGCCAAAGATCTGTGTAACTTATTCATCAGAATGACTTTACTTAAATGACTTTGTCAGCATTTCAGTGTTTTTTAAATGGAAAATGGCTTTGACATTTTAATAAAAGCTTTATTTTTATATGGTATTGTGTTTCTTTTATTGACTTTTGGTAGCTTAATATAAGGAGGGGTAGCTAATTAAAGAGCCATGGTTTTTAAAGAACACTTAGTTGAGTACCAAAATGTGTGGGAGTTTCTTAAGCCCTTAGGATAAAAATCTGTCACACCAAAAATTAAGAAGTGATTTTTTTAAATTGCCAAAGTACTGGGTTTTTTCTTTGTTCCTCTAGGTTAAATCTATTGTCAATCCACAGCTAGTCTCAATGCACATTAGACCATTGAACATTTTATCTTACCGGATACTACTTCCATCTCCAGAACCTTTGCCATTTACAAAAATGCCATGCAATGTACGGTATGAATTTCTCACCAGTGCATAGTCTTATGAAATACATTGCCTCATAGAGTATGTGTGCAGGATTTTTTAATTGTTTAAATGTATTTAACGTTTATTTAACTAGGCAAGTCAGTTAAGAACAAATGATAGTTTACAATGACGGCCTACACCGGCCAAACCCAGACAACGCTGAGTCGATTGCGCGCCACGATATGGGACTCCCAATCACGTCCGGTTGTGATACAGCCTGGATTCAAACCAGGGTGTCTGTAGTGACGCCTCTAGCACTGAGATGCAGTGCCTTAGACCACTGTGCCACTCAGGAGCCCAACAATGATCAAACACCTACTGTATGTAAGCCCATGGATAAGCTTAGGAAGGTTAGACTTTTCATTGTGAAGCTCGCAATATTCAAGGCTGGGGAATGACACACTTTATTATATTTATGCACTATAATCATGTTGTCTTTTGTATATCATCATCAGTCATTTATAGCTAATGATCAATAGGTGACCGTATAACCGTGCAACCAACGGTTATGGATGAAGACCATCATAAATAACCGCCATAACCGTTTTAAAATTATAGAAGAAGAAACGTGTGGAACTGTTGACTGAAGACGGGATGAGATTTGTGAATTTGAGTCCGTTTCTGCAGTAACATGGAGTCTTAATAATTCCTGAAACAAGCAAAGGAATCTTCAGTTGCCTAAGCAACGCACCCCACAATGCAGCAGCAGCTCACTATTTATATGGCTTCAATAGCTGCAGGAATGGAGGAGAGGAGAAAATGTGCACTAAAAAAAAACAAATTTGAACAGTTATTAGTACGGTGACCGTGGTCATTTGGCTGGCCAATTACCGTCATCCAAAAATCCTTAATCATCACAGCCCTATGCGTTGATTGACCCAGGAAAAAACACCCACGTAAAAGGATACATTCCAAAGAGAAGGTGCATAACGATGGAGGAATTCAGATATGACGTCATTGTTTTAAGTACTACCCACAGAGTTCTTAAACTACGGTGTGTGACATGTTCAATGTGCCAGTAAATCATCAATGTTCCAGTAAATCATCAATGTTCCAGTAAATCATCAATGTTCCAGTAAATCAACACAATCTCCTTTTTTGGTTTTTCAAATTGCTGCGTCTTGGAGCTAGAATTTGGATCATGTATAGAGAGCAATGTACAACACGGCGAACTTAGCAAACGATGCCTTTTTGGTAAGTACATGGGGGCCGACATCTTTATGCACTTTCGGCGTAGTTGAGGCTGTCGAGGAGAGAACGGCTCATAATAATGGCTGGAACATAATAATATCATGATCATTAATCGAAATATGAAATAGTCACGTGAAGCTCTAGCTACATGAGACGTGCTGCCTCTTTCCTTTTGAGAGCATGTGGAGTGAGATCTCTCACATATCTGATATGTCCAGACAGCTCCCCAGTCCCGGCTCTGTACACAACTGTACACAACACACTCTCCACACACAGTCCAGCGAGTCTCCGACAGCTGTGTCAACATGGCCTACACTGGGCCCTGTCGTAGTCCAGGGTATTCACCTACATGACTCAAAGACTAACTGTCAACATCTGTCTCCGCAATAAAGTGTGTGTGTCTGTGCCTGCGTGCGTGATTACACATATATGAGTAGGGTTTACTGTCAATGCTATAAGAACAATGAGCTCTATCTGTTTAATAACCTCTATTGAGCAACACAAACCACAAGTTGGTGTGATCGCAACACAATAGGCAGGTCTGTCAATGCAAACAAGAATGAACTATGCCACTGCCCTATACTGTTCATAGTTGATCCAGCTCCAAATTGATTGTAGACTACTCTGTTTTGTGCACACTAACAACAGCCTTAAAACACTTCTCATACATATTCAAACTCAGAAACAAAATTAAATTTGAAGGCCCGGTGCAGCCAAAACTGTGATTTCCCTGTGTTTTATATATATTTCCACACTGAGGTTGGAATAATACTGTGAAATGATAATAATTCCCTTTTAGTGTAAGAGCTGTTTGAAAAGATCGCCTGATAGTTCAGCCTGTTTTGGTGGGATGGAATTTTGGCTTTCCAGGTGACATTAGACAGTCGTAGATAGTCATAGCAAAATTCTTGCTTGAGAAATTGCTTTTTGTTAAGAAGCTATTTTGGTTTCTTTTTACACAGTAAGGTACTAAATTGTAACCCAGAAATGTTTTGGTATTGAGATATAAACGGCTGCAATGGAGTGTTGCAAAATAAGTGTTGCAAAATAAATTGAGAAATCTATGTTATTCAATTATTGCACCCACACTGCTTGCGCGCGCCAACGAGCGTCTGCAACACCAAGGGCTAAAATATTTCTGACGCAGATCGCGCTGCATTCCTGCCTCCCCCATCTCCTCATTGGTTTATAGAAGCAGGTACACACGTGCCATCTCCTCATTGGTTATACCCATGTGGGTGACTGAAAGACTAACGAGGTCAGTGCGGTAATGCACTGTTGCCAATCGCAATATAAAGTCAAGAGAAGAAAAGGCCTGGATGGAAGAGAGATGACTAGAAACGATTCGGTTGACCGTTTTATGTGTGGATTAATTGGCGGAGTAGAGGACCTTGTGCATTTCAGGTAAAATAACAACTCAATGTTTATATCCCAGGACAAATTAGCTAGCAACGGGAAGCTAGCTAAATAGGACAAATTAGCTAGCAAGTGCAAGCTAACTAGCTAAATTGCCATAAATGTTTAATGCTTTTCGACCTGTCCCCAAATTAATGTAATTGGTTCAGAGTTTGTTTTGATATTTTAACCTGCATGTTGTGATCGCGTTTGGTGTGGGGGCACAAATTTAATTTATGCACGATGGCACAAGATGCTGCACGTGCGCAGCCATTTGGGTTCCGTGTTTAAGAACAGTAACTAAAGGATTGTAACTAAACGTACAGTTGCTTGACTGATCATACCTCTTAGGATTTTTATGTTGAGTTAACAAAATACATGCCATAAGAATTAAAATACTATATTTCTGATCATTTCCACAAACTCTCCCACATCTTATAGTCTTACAAATAATATTGGTAAAAGATAGTGAGATAATACTGCTAAGGAAATGAAAAATGAACATAGTGTTTACTGGAAGCAGTAACCTCCATATGACAGACTCAACTCAAGTGCTGCTACAGTAGCAGCACCCACACACAACCTTAACCTAACATGCTGCAGCTATTGTGTTGATCCTGCAGTCTAAGATGAACACATGACTTTCTCTCTGCATTGTGTGCCTGACATAACATATAATACACACTCATCTTTTGTGGAACATGGTGTTCTACAGTGAAGGGCAACACTGAAGTGTACAGAACATGGTTCCTAAGGAATGAGTGGAGGAAGCAGAGTATGGTGCTCCATGTCCTTTCCAACCGCTCTGGTAAAAACGGCTCCTCACTGCTCCATGATGACAACGGTGGTAGGCCTGATTACCGACAACTATGAGACAGCCTATAGGGAGGAGGTCAGAGACCTGACAGTGTGGTGCCAGGAAAACAACCCCTTCCTCAAGACAAAGGTGATCGTGGCCTACGGGAAAAGGAGGGCCAAGAACGCCCCCATTCACAATGACAGGGCTATAGTGGAGCAGGTCGAGAGCTTCAAGTTCCTTGGTGTCCACATCACCAACAAACTATCATGTTCCAAACTAGAGGTCCACCGATTAATCGGAATGCCCGATTATTTGGGGCCGATTTAAAGTTTTCATAACAATCGTAAATCTGTATTTTTGGGCGCCGATTTGCCGATTTTAAAAAACAAACAATGTTATACCTTCATTTAACTCAGCAAGTCAGTTAAGAACACATTCTTATTTTCAATGACGGCCTAGGAACGGTGGGTTAACTGCCTTGTTCAGGGGCAGAATGACAGATTTTCACCTTGTCAGCTCGGGGGATCCAATCTTGCAGCCTTACAGTGAACTAGTCCAACGCAATAACGACCTGCCTCTCTCTCGTTGCACTCCACAAGGAGACTGACTGTTACGCGAATGCAGTAAGCCAAGGTAAGTTGCTAGCTAGCATTACACTTATCTTATAAAAAAACAATCATAATCATAATCACTAGTTAACTACACATGGTTGATGATACTATCTAGCGTGTCCTGCGTTGCATATAATCTGACTGAGCATACAAGTATCTAAGTATCTGACTGAGTGGTGGTAGGCAGAAGCAGGCGTGTAAACATTCATTCAAACAGCACTTTTGTGCGTTTTGCCAGCAGCTCTTCCTTGTGCGTCAAGCATTGGGCTGTTTATGACTTCAAGCCTACCAACTCCCGAGATGAGGCTCATGTAACCGAAGTGAAATGGCTAGCTAGTTAGCGCGCACTAATTGTCGTTGTGTTGCTGGTTCGAGCCCAGGGAGGAGCGAGGAGAGGGACAGAAGCTATACTGTTACACTGGCAATACTAAAGTGCCTATAAGAACATCCAATAGTCAAAGGTTAATGAAATACAAATGGTATAGAAGGAAATAGTCCTATAATTCATATAATAACTACAACCTAAAACTTCTTACCTGGGAATATTGAAGACTCATGTTAAAAGGAACCACCAGCTTTCATATGTTCTCATGTTCTGAGCAAGGAACTGAAACATTAGCTTTCTTACATAGCACATATTGCACTTTTACTTTCTTCTCCAACACTTTGTTTTTGCATTATTTAAACCAAATTGAACATGTTTCATTGTTTACTTGAAGCTTAATTGATTTTATTGATGTATTATATTAAGTGAAAATAAGTGTTAATTCAGTATTTTTTGTAATTGTCATTATTACAAATACATTTTTAAAAAATCGGCAGATTAATTGGTATCGGCTTTTTTTGTCCTCCAATAATCGGTATCCGTATTGCCGTTGAAAAATCATAATCGGTCGACCTCTAGTCCAAACATACCAAGACAGTTGTGAAGAGGGCACAACAATACCTATTCCCCCTCAGGAGACTGAAAATATTTGGCATTGGTCCTCAGATCCTCAAAAGTTCTACAGCTGCACCATCAAGAGCACTGACTGGTTGCATCACCGCCTGATATGGCAACTGCGCGGCATCTGACCGCAAGGCGCTACAGAGGGAACGGCCCAGCGTACGGCCCAGTACATCACTGGGGCCAAGCTTCCTGCCATCCAGGACCTCTATACCCGGCGGTGTCAGAGGAAGGCTCTAAAAATTGTAAAATAATCTTAGGGGCCTTCCTCGGGAGCCTATAGCAGTACACAAGTATACTACAATTGCATGCTGGGCCGGGCATGCCATGTGCTCGTGACTTGGAGCGCTACTGGAGCGAAATTGGATCAAGCGAGAAGGCTCACATTCCAGCATTTAGGAAACTTGCTCTGAGCTCCAGTGAAATCGGACATGGTCCATTCCTAGCTCCGCTCCAGCTCTGCTCACATACTCTGGAAGGAAGTAGTAGCATATATGGTTTGAAGGAGTACAGGTCTGTCATCTACAAGCAATTATTACTGAAGCAACTGCTGCTTCACCCTCTGTAATGTGATTCATGCTCATATTCAGATAGTGAACTGTCAATTGAAATTGGCTGATGCCTGCAGCTCTGAGTATGTCCTCAAGTAAGTAACCTATAGATAGATATACAGTGCATTCGGGATAGTATTCAGACCCCTTGAATTTTCTACATTTTGTTATGTTACAGCCTTCTTCTGAAATGGATTCAATAGTTTTTTCCCCTCCTCAATCTACACACCATACCCCACAATGACAAAGCAAAAACAGGTTAAGACATTTTTGCAGATTTGTTAAAAATAAGTAACTGAAATATCACATTTACATAAGTATTCAGACCATTTATTCAGTACTTAGTTGAAGCACCTTTGGCAGCGATTACTGCCTCGAGTCTTCTTGGGTATGACGCTACAAGCTTGGTACCCCTGTATTTGGGGAGTTTATCCCATTATTCTCTGCAGATCCAGATTCTCTGCTTCACTTGACGTGACGCTTGGTATTCAGGCCAAAGAGTTCAATCTTGGTTTCATCAGACCTTAGAATCTTGTTTCTCATGGTCTGAGAGTCTTTAGGTGCCTTTTGGCAAACTCCAAGCTGGCTGTCATGTGCCTTTTACTGAGGAGTGGCTTCCGTCTGGCCACTCTACCATAAAGGCCTGATTGGTGGAGTGCTGCAGAGATGGTTGTCCTTCTAGAAGGTTCTCAAATCTCCATAGAGGAACTCTGGAGCTTTGTCAGAGGGACCATCAGGTTCTTGGTCACCTCCCTGACCAAGTCCCTTCTCCCTTCGCCCTTTTCCCCCGATTGCTGTTATTATATAACAGTGTTAGTTAACATTTGACAAATGCTCGGACAGTATGCTTTTTAAAAAGGGGTGTTTTTGAGTTTCTACCTCATGTCTCAATTGCTCTACAAAGATGAATGGAACCAGCATGCCTGTTTCTACCACATGGCAAATTCAAATAAGCCACCGGAGGATTCCACTGCGTACTCCAATAACACTGTAATAGCCTTTTTCTGGAAATCCTTTTCATATCTGGACTGTTACCATCAATGGGCAGCACAATTGATTATTCATGGACTGTGACAATAGGCTTTACAACACACCAGATAGCACAATCTTAAATATCCCTTTATTACCCTCTACTATCTTTGATAACGGAATCTTAGGAAACATTGACACAATGAGTAAGCCTACCTACAATGAGCATATGGAATTGTCAGACGTTTACTCACGGACTATGTTTTTGCCTCAGGGAGAGATGACAGACAGATAATACAACACACGCATACCATGTAAAGAAAGGTGCGTTACTGTACCCTACAGTAGGACACTTCATCACCTTCATTACGCACAGCTACAATTCTCATGCAAAACATGTTATGGCATGGCAGACATGCTACAACATAATATGCTAGTTAGACAAAGAAAAATGCTCACAAACACAGTAAAAACTCCCTCTGATCAAACAGTGCTGTGTACTGTACTAAACTGTGTGCTGTGTTGTTTTCAGGGCACCCGGCGGCTGTTCAGTTCCAGGAACAGAGTTATGGGAGGCTCAGCTAGCCAGTTGCATCTGCAAGTCATTTCCTGAGAAACGGCCCCTGGCACTGCCATGGACGTCACACCCTAAATGAGAATAAGGCAATGTGCTGCTGGCCTCCAATCAATAGAGGTTGGAGCAGATCCCCAGCCACACACCACCCGCTTGCACTTGTTCACTCATGTATACTCAGAGACAATCTCCCCACCTCAAACATTCAAAGATTTACATACAGAAAAAATACTCTGTCCCACTCCAATGCACACTTTGGTACTAAAAAACACAGAGAAATATATACACATACGTCAGGGTTTCCTAAACTTTTTTGGCCCACGACCCCATTTTGATATCTGAAAATTTGTGCGGACCCAACCATGTAAACAAAAAATGGTGTAATTAACAGCCAATGTTTCGTTTTTTTCGTTGGGGCAATGGCAGTCAATTGCAAAACATTCTAACAGAATTTCTGATTGTATTCTCAACTCGCCATCATCTGACATCATTTATTTTATCTCACAACCACTAATGAGATGGGTGTGCTTGATGCATGTTGAAGTTACCTGCTGCACATCTCAAAGTTCTGCTCTCAGCTCTTTTGCTACCAGTTGTTCTCGGTGTATCAAATCAAACCAAACTTTATTTGTCACATGCGCCGAATACAGCAAGTGTAGACCTTACTGTGAAATGCGTACTTACAAGGCCTTAACCAACAGTGCAGTTCAAGGAAAGTTATGAAAATATTTACCAAATAAACTAAAGTATAAGATAATAAAAAGTAACACAATAGCATAACAATAACGAGGCTATATACAGGGGGTACCATTCCCGAGTCAGTGTGCGGAGGTACAGGTTAGTTGAGGTAATTTGTACATGTAGGTAGGGGTGAAGTGACTATGCATAGATAATAAACAGCAAGTAACAGCAGTGTCCAAAACAAATGGTATCCATTATAGCTCAGTGCGTTCATACAATGTGTTCATCTGGCAGAGGGAGATACATTCATAACTAGAGTGCAGAGGTCGGCCTGCCGTCCTGTGATAGATGGAGCCCCATCTGTGCAAAAGCCCACCATTCGATCCCATGGAATCTGTTTATCGTCAATATAGCCACGCAGCGCACTGAACATCCCCTGTGCCGATTCATGCTCGGGAATCGTGAGACTGAACAATATGTCTTTGTGAATTGCATTCCCCGACATGGAGCGAACAAAAGTCAATGCATCTCGGGCCTCACAACTAACGTCCATTTGGAGAGCATAAGGTAGGGAGTTTTTGAGTTGTTCGGTCAGTTTCCTCTTGATACCTAGCTATAGCATCAATTCTTAGTTTCGCAGTTTATCTGACAAAGGTATTTCAAGTTTCAAGCTTTAATGTCACATGCACAAGTACAGTGAAATGCCTTTCTCGCAAACTCAAAACCCAACAGTAGCAATGTATTACTGGAAAAAAACACACGAGAAATAAGATGAGAAAATATGAAATACTGTAGTGATGGAGGTAGATACTGTATGTACTAGAGGTTGACCGATTAATCGGAATGGCCGATTAATTAGGGCCGATTTCAAGTTTTCATAACAATTGGAAATCGGTATTTTTGGGTGTCGATTTGCCGATTTTATACCTTCATTTAACTCGGCAAGTCAGTTAAGAACACATTCTTATTTTCAATACGGCCTAGGAACGGTGGATTAACTGCCTTGTTCAGGGGTGTCAGCTCGGGGGATCCAATCTTGCAGCCTTACAGTTAACTAGTCCAACGCAATAACAACCTGCCTCTCTCTCGTTGCACTCCACAAGGAGACTGCCTGTTACGCAAATGCAGTAAGCCAAGGTAAGTTGCTAGCTAGCATTAAACTTATCTTATAAAAAACAATCAATCATAATTACTAGTTAACTACACATGGTTGATGATATTACTAGATATTATCTAGCGTGTCCTGCGTTGCATATAATCTGACTGAGCATACAAGTATCTAAGTATCTGACTGAGCGGTGGTAGGCAGAAGCAGGCTCGTAAACATTCATTCAAACAGCACTTTCGTGGATTTTGCCAGCAGCTCTTCGTTGTGTGTCAAGCATTGCGCTGTTTATGACTTCAAGCCTATCAACTCCCGAGATGAGGCTGGTGTAACCGAAGTGAAATGGCTAGCTAGTTAGTGCGTGCTAATAGCGTTTCAAACGTCACTCGCTCTGAGCCTTGCAGTGGTTGTTTCCTTTGCTCTGCATGGGTAATGTTGCTTCGATGGTTGCTGTTGTCATTGTTTTGCTGGTTTGAGCCCAGGGAGGAGAGAGGAGAGGGACGGAAGCTATACTGTTACACTGGCAATACTAAAGTGCCTATAAGAACATCCAATATTCAAAGGTTAATGAAATACAAATGGTATAGAGGAAAATAGTCCTATAATTCCTATAATAACTACAACCTAAAACTTCTTACCTGGGAATATTGAAGACTCGTGTTAAAAGGAACCACCAGCTTTCATGTGGTCTCATGTCTCACTGAAACAATAGCTTTCTTACATAGCACATATTGCACTTTTACTTTCTTCTCCAACACTTTGTTTTTGCATTATTTAAACCAAATTGAACATGTTTCATTATTTACTTGAGGCTAAATAGATTTTATTGATGTATTATATTAAGTTAAAATAAGTGTTCATTCAGTATGGTTGTAATCGGCCGATTAATCGGTATTGGCTTTTAAGGTTCTCCAATAATCGGTATCGGCTTTGAAAAATCTAAATCGGTCGACTTCTAGTATGTACACACTGCCACTAGAGGTATGAGGAAGTGCCATATATTGTAGTTGTAGATTACGTTCAGACCACAACTTCCACAAAGCAAAACCCACTGCTTTCAGTTGTTTACGTTGTCATGGAGTGGGCTGGCATGTCGGTTGGGTAGGTGTGCTTTATCTTAGAATATGGAATGCAAGCAGTAACTGAGGACATCTGGAAGAACATTACATAAGTCAGCACTGTCTTTACAGAGAGCTACACATTATGGGGGAAAACGGCACTACATTGCAGCCTGAGTCAGAGGTACTGTTACACAAGTGCTTTCCCTGGAGTGGAGCTCTCTGGAGGCTGGTTGGAGGAGCTATAGGAGGATGGGATTGTTGTAATGGATGGAATGGAATAAACAGAACGGTGTCAAATATGTGGTTTCCATACGTTTGATACTGTTCCATTTATTCCATTCCATCCATTACAATGATCCTGTCCTCCTATAGCTCCTCCCACCAGCCTCTTCTGATGCAGACATTTACAAAAATGAAAAAGGATGTATTATTTATGTGGACTTCAACAGAAGGTCTCCCAGTGTCACCCTTTAGGCCATCCTTACCACGTATCAGCATTGAAGGAAATATGAAAATGTCCAATTTAGTGCTCAGAAAAATTAGTTGCTTGAAAGTGGTTTCTTAAAAACTTGACAAGAAACATATACCCTAATATTTACAAAATGCATAATTTTCTTGGATCTTAAAATGTCTCTTCATGTCTATTCAAGTTTAAGTTGGCTGTAGAAGTAAACCTTGCATTGCTCTGGTATTTTTCCTATTTACAGTTACAGATTTCCTCCATTAGTTCCAGACAGTGACACATAATAGCTAGCTTATGCAAGGGTTTCCTTAGTCCAATGGCTCTCTGGTAGATTTGACTCCTTTATCATGGTTTCCTTGGTCCAATGGCTCTCTGGTAGCTTTGACTCCTTTATCATGGTGTCCTTAGTCCTTAGCTCCCTGGTAGCTTTGACTCCTTTATCATGGTTTCCTTAGTCCAATGGCTCTCTGGTAGCTTTGACTCCTTCATCATGGTTTCCTTGGTCCAATGGCTCTCAGGTAGCTTTGACTCCTTCATCATGGTGTCCTTAGAACTTCAGATTGAACCAATAGAATTCCTGATGCACTTTTATATTTGTTGGTTAATAGACAGTGTCCTCACACCTACAGTGTATATTACACATTGTAAGGAAAAATTATTTTATCACACATTCACTTTAGTTACACAAATAGATTACCAAAAATATAGTTTCATAGCAGCAAAGTGCATCAACCCCTGCAATTTCCATATGAATGTAACATTTTATCTACATATTATTTTGGTGTTCCTTTTTGTCTGTGCTTAAAATCATTGTGACACTACATCGTAGCCTACACAGTAGCTCTAACCAAAACACTATGAGTAGTCAGGTTGTCAGAAACCAAAAACCTCTCCCTATCATCAGACTGGGCTGTGACGTCTGGCTTCTATGGTAACCATCCCCAGTGTTCATTTAGAGGTTCATTAAAATGCTCAAGGGAATCATTACAACATGGTTTTATTACACAGGCGAAGCATGGCCTACAAACAAGAGGAAATTGTCTTTAGGCTTACCCTGGGAAACATACTATACCTTTCATAGACTCATCAGTCACCATACTCATCATCATATCTCTCTCATTAGTTGAATAGCATGATAGTAGAGCATTAGGTGATGGCACGTTTACACAGTGCCTGTCAAACATACCATGCTGTCAGTTTCATGTGTCATCACAGATTTATGTGGTCATTAGAGAATGACGGGGAGTCATTGTAGCTGTCACGGTCAGCCTCATGTCACTCTTACAATGAAGGCACTGTAAAGGAGTTGATATGGAAGCACACAGCACACTTCAAACTGAATGATAAATACATATCACATGTTGCGTTCCACAAGGTTCGATTTTGGGTCCGGTTCTGTCCAGTTTATATACAGCATGTTACCCCGTGGCAGCGTTATCAGAAAGCACACCATTAATTTCCACTGCTACGCAGACGATACACAACTTTTCATTTGTGTCACCAGAGGATTTCAGCTCCACTGATAAATTATTAGACTGTATTAGTGATTTAAATACTTGGATTGCACATAACTTCCTCCAGCTTAATAAGACAAGACCGAGGTACTTGTTGGAGCCAAAGCACAGAGAGAGAATCTGGCCGCACATTTTAATTCACGGGCAATAAAGATAAAACATCAGGTAAAAAGCAGAGGTGTTATTTTAGATTATGAACTCAATTTGGCATTACACATTAGGAATGTGACCAAAATAGCTTTATACCACCCGAGGAACATTGCCAAGGTGCGGCCGTTTCTCTCTCAGGCTGATACAGAGAGACTCATCCATGCTTTTATTACTATCAGGCTTGCCTAATGCGCTCCTGTCTGGCCTACCCAAGAAAGCCATTGGTCAACTGCAAAACATACAGAATGCTGCAGCACAAGTACTGGCTAGCACCCCCCTCGGGTTCATGCCGTGGGGGAGATCTTTGTGAGCTATACTCAGCCTTGTCTCAGGGTAGTAAGTTGGTGGTTTGAAGATATCCCTCTAGTGGTGTGGGGGCTGTGCTTTGGCAAAGTGGGTGGGGTTGTATCCTGCCTGGTTGGCCCTGTCCGGGGGTATCATTGGACAGGCCACAGTATCTCCCGCCCCCTACTGTCTCAGCCTCCAGTATTTATTCTGCAATAGTTTATGTGTCGGGGGGCTAGGGTCAGTCTGCTATATCTGGAGTATTTATCCTGTCTTATCCAGTGTCCTGTGTGAATTTAAGTATGCTCCCTCTAATTCTCTCCCTCCCCTCCCGGAGGACCTCTCTCCCCTCTAGGACTTCCTGGCCCGATGACACCTTGCTGTCCCCAATCCACCTGGTCGTGCTGCTGCTCCAGTTTCAACTGTTCTGCCTGCAGCTATGGAACCCTGACCTGTTCACCGGACGAGCTACATTGTCCCGGGCCTGCTGTTTTTGACTCTCTCTCTACTGCACCTGCTGTCACTAACTCTGAATGCTCGGCTATGAAAAGCCAATTGACATTTACTCCTGAGGTGCTGACCTGTTGCACCCACTACAACCACTGTGATTATTATTATTATTTGACCATGCTGGTCATCTATGAACGTTTGAACATCTTGGCCATGTACTGTTATAATCTCAACCCGGCACAGCCAGAAGAGGACTGACCGCCCCTCAGAGCCTGGTTCCTCTCTAGGTTTCTTCCTAGGTTCCTGCCTTTCTCTGGAGTTTTTCCTAGCCACCGTGCTTCTACACCTGCATTTCTTGGTGTTTGGGGTTTTAGGCTGGGTTTCTGTATAGCACTTTGTGATAACAGCTGATGTAAAAGGGGCTTTATAAATACATTTGATTGGTGGTAGTAGAGGGAAGGGGACAGAGGAGAGTGGAAGATGGTAGAGGGAAGGGACAGAGGAGAGTGGAAGATGGTAGAGGGAAGGGACAGAGGAGAGTGGAAGATGGTAGAGGGAAGGGACAGAGGAGCAAGGGAGATGGAGAGAAAGGGACAGAGGAGAGTGGGAGGTGGTAGAGGGAAGGGGACAGAGGAGAGTGGGAGGTGGTAGAGGGAAGGGGACAGAGGAGAGTGGGAGGTGGTAGAGGGAAGGGGACAGAGGAGAGTGGGAGGTGGTAGACAGAGGGAAGGGTACAGAGGAGAGTGGGAGGTGGTAGACAGAGGGAAGGGGACAGAGAAGAGTGGGAGGTGGTAGAGGGAAGGGGACAGAGGAGAGTGGGAGGTGGTAGACAGAGGGAAGGGGACAGAGGAGAGTGGGAGGTGGTAGACAGAGGGAAGGGGACAGAGGAGAGTGGGAGGTGATAGACAGAGGGAAGGGGACAGAGGAGAGTGGGAGGTGGTAGACAGAGGGAAGGGGACAGAGGAGAGTGGGAGGTGGTAGACAGAGGGAAGGGGACAGAGGAGAGGGAAGTGGTAGAGGGATGGGGACAGATGAGAGTGGGAGATGGTAGACAGAGGGAAGGGGACAGAGGAGAGTGGGAGATGGTAGAGGGAAGGGGACAGAGGAGAGTGGGAGATGGTAGAGGGATGGGGACAGAGGAGAGTGGGAGGTGGTAGACAGAGGGAAGGGGACAGAGGAGAGTGGGAGGTGGTAGAGGGATGGGGACAGAGGAGAGTGGGAGATGGTAGAGGGAAGGGGACAGAGGAGAGTGGGAGATGGTAGAGGGATGGGGACAGAGGAGAGTGGGAGATGGTAGAGGGAAGGGGACAGAGGAGAGTGGGAGATGGTAGAGGGATGGGGACAGAGGAGAGTGGGAGGTGGTAGAGGGAAGGTGGACAGAGGAGAGTGGGAGATGGTAGAGGGAAGGGGACAGAGGAGAGTGGGAGGTGGTAGAGGGAAGGTGACAGAGGACAGCGGGAGGTAGTAGAGGGAAGGTGGACAGAGGAAAGTGGGAGGTGGTAGAGGGAAGGGGACAGAGGAGAGTGGGAGGTGGTAGAGGGAAGGTGACAGAGGACAGCGGGAGGTAGTAGAGGGAAGGTGGACAGAGGAGAGGGAGGTGGTAGATAGAGGGAAGGGAACAGAGGAGAGTGGGAGGTGGTAGAGGGAAGGGGACAGAGGAGAGTGGGAGGTGGTAGAGGGAAGGGGACAGAGGAGAGTGGGAGGTGGTAGAGGGAAGGGGACAGAGGAGAGTGGGAGGTGGTAGAGGGAAGGTGACAGAGGACAGCGGGAGGTAGTAGAGGGAAGGTGGACAGAGGAGAGTGGGAGGTGGTAGAGGGAAGGGGACAGAGGAGAGTGGGAGGTGGTAGAGGGAAGGGGACAGAGGAGAGTGGGAGGTGGTAGACAGAGGGAAGGGTACAGAGGAGAGTGGGAGGTGGTAGACAGAGGGAAGGGGACAGAGAAGAGTGGGAGGTGGTAGAGGGAAGGGGACAGAGGAGAGTGGGAGGTGGTAGACAGAGGGAAGGGGACAGAGGAGAGGGAAATGGTAGAGGGATGGGGACAGATGAGAGTGGGAGATGGTAGACAGAGGGAAGGGGACAGAGGAGAGTGGGAGGTGGTAGAGGGATGGGGACAGAGGAGAGTGGGAGATGGTAGAGGGAAGGGGACAGAGGAGAGTGGGAGATGGTAGAGGGATGGGGACAGAGGAGAGTGGGAGGTGGTAGAGGGAAGGTGGACAGAGGAGAGTGGGAGATGGTAGAGGGAAGGGGACAGAGGAGAGTGGGAGGTGGTAGAGGGAAGGTGACAGAGGACAGCGGGAGGTAGTAGAGGGAAGGTGGACAGAGGAAAGTGGGAGGTGGTAGAGGGAAGGGGACAGAGGAGAGTGGGAGGTGGTAGAGGGAAGGTGACAGAGGACAGCGGGAGGTAGTAGAGGGAAGGTGGACAGAGGAGAGGGAGGTGGTAGATAGAGGGAAGGGGACAGAGGAGAGTGGGAGGTGGTAGAGGGAAGGGGACAGAGGAGAGTGGGAGGTGGTAGAGGGAAGGGGACAGAGGAGAGTGGGAGGTGGTAGAGGGAAGGGGACAGAGGAGAGTGGGAGGTGGTAGAGGGAAGGGGACAGAGGAGAGTGGGAGGTGGTAGACAGAGGGAAGGGTACAGAGGAGAGTGGGAGGTGGTAGACAGAGGGAAGGGGACAGAGAAGAGTGGGAGGTGGTAGAGGGAAGGGGACAGAGGAGAGTGGGAGGTGGTAGACAGAGGGAAGGGGACAGAGGAGAGTGGGAGGTGGTAGACAGAGGGAAGGGGACAGAGGAGAGTGGGAGGTGATAGACAGAGGGAAGGGGACAGAGGAGAGTGGGAGGTGGTAGACAGAGGGAAGGGGACAGAGGAGAGTGGGAGGTGGTAGACAGAGGGAAGGGGACAGAGGAGAGGGAAGTGGTAGAGGGATGGGGACAGATGAGAGTGGGAGATGGTAGACAGAGGGAAGGGGACAGAGGAGAGTGGGAGATGGTAGAGGGAAGGGGACAGAGGAGAGTGGGAGATGGTAGAGGGATGGGGACAGAGGAGAGTGGGAGGTGGTAGACAGAGGGAAGGGGACAGAGGAGAGTGGGAGGTGGTAGAGGGATGGGGACAGAGGAGAGTGGGAGATGGTAGAGGGAAGGGGACAGAGGAGAGTGGGAGATGGTAGAGGGATGGGGACAGAGGAGAGTGGGAGATGGTAGAGGGAAGGGGACAGAGGAGAGTGGGAGATGGTAGAGGGATGGGGACAGAGGAGAGTGGGAGGTGGTAGAGGGAAGGTGGACAGAGGAGAGTGGGAGATGGTAGAGGGAAGGGGACAGAGGAGAGTGGGAGGTGGTAGAGGGAAGGTGACAGAGGACAGCGGGAGGTAGTAGAGGGAAGGTGGACAGAGGAAAGTGGGAGGTGGTAGAGGGAAGGGGACAGAGGAGAGTGGGAGGTGGTAGAGGGAAGGTGACAGAGGACAGCGGGAGGTAGTAGAGGGAAGGTGGACAGAGGAGAGGGAGGTGGTAGATAGAGGGAAGGGAACAGAGGAGAGTGGGAGGTGGTAGAGGGAAGGGGACAGAGGAGAGTGGGAGGTGGTAGAGGGAAGGGGACAGAGGAGAGTGGGAGGTGGTAGAGGGAAGGGGACAGAGGAGAGTGGGAGGTGGTAGAGGGAAGGTGACAGAGGACAGCGGGAGGTAGTAGAGGGAAGGTGGACAGAGGAGAGTGGGAGGTGGTAGAGGGAAGGGGACAGAGGAGAGTGGGAGGTGGTAGAGGGAAGGGGACAGAGGAGAGTGGGAGGTGGTAGACAGAGGGAAGGGTACAGAGGAGAGTGGGAGGTGGTAGACAGAGGGAAGGGGACAGAGAAGAGTGGGAGGTGGTAGAGGGAAGGGGACAGAGGAGAGTGGGAGGTGGTAGACAGAGGGAAGGGGACAGAGGAGAGGGAAATGGTAGAGGGATGGGGACAGATGAGAGTGGGAGATGGTAGACAGAGGGAAGGGGACAGAGGAGAGTGGGAGGTGGTAGAGGGATGGGGACAGAGGAGAGTGGGAGATGGTAGAGGGAAGGGGACAGAGGAGAGTGGGAGATGGTAGAGGGATGGGGACAGAGGAGAGTGGGAGGTGGTAGAGGGAAGGTGGACAGAGGAGAGTGGGAGATGGTAGAGGGAAGGGGACAGAGGAGAGTGGGAGGTGGTAGAGGGAAGGTGACAGAGGACAGCGGGAGGTAGTAGAGGGAAGGTGGACAGAGGAAAGTGGGAGGTGGTAGAGGGAAGGGGACAGAGGAGAGTGGGAGGTGGTAGAGGGAAGGTGACAGAGGACAGCGGGAGGTAGTAGAGGGAAGGTGGACAGAGGAGAGGGAGGTGGTAGATAGAGGGAAGGGGACAGAGGAGAGTGGGAGGTGGTAGAGGGAAGGGGACAGAGGAGAGTGGGAGGTGGTAGAGGGAAGGGGACAGAGGAGAGTGGGAGGTGGTAGAGGGAAGGGGACAGAGGAGAGTGGGAGGTGGTAGAGGGAAGGGGACAGAGGAGAGTGGGAGGTGGTAGACAGAGGGAAGGGTACAGAGGAGAGTGGGAGGTGGTAGACAGAGGGAAGGGGACAGAGAAGAGTGGGAGGTGGTAGAGGGAAGGGGACAGAGGAGAGTGGGAGGTGGTAGACAGAGGGAAGGGGACAGAGGAGAGTGGGAGGTGGTAGACAGAGGGAAGGGGACAGAGGAGAGTGGGAGGTGATAGACAGAGGGAAGGGGACAGAGGAGAGTGGGAGGTGGTAGACAGAGGGAAGGGGACAGAGGAGAGTGGGAGGTGGTAGACAGAGGGAAGGGGACAGAGGAGAGGGAAGTGGTAGAGGGATGGGGACAGATGAGAGTGGGAGATGGTAGACAGAGGGAAGGGGACAGAGGAGAGTGGGAGATGGTAGAGGGAAGGGGACAGAGGAGAGTGGGAGATGGTAGAGGGATGGGGACAGAGGAGAGTGGGAGGTGGTAGACAGAGGGAAGGGGACAGAGGAGAGTGGGAGGTGGTAGAGGGATGGGGACAGAGGAGAGTGGGAGATGGTAGAGGGAAGGGGACAGAGGAGAGTGGGAGATGGTAGAGGGATGGGGACAGAGGAGAGTGGGAGATGGTAGAGGGAAGGGGACAGAGGAGAGTGGGAGATGGTAGAGGGATGGGGACAGAGGAGAGTGGGAGGTGGTAGAGGGAAGGTGGACAGAGGAGAGTGGGAGATGGTAGAGGGAAGGGGACAGAGGAGAGTGGGAGGTGGTAGAGGGAAGGTGACAGAGGACAGCGGGAGGTAGTAGAGGGAAGGTGGACAGAGGAAAGTGGGAGGTGGTAGAGGGAAGGGGACAGAGGAGAGTGGGAGGTGGTAGAGGGAAGGTGACAGAGGACAGCGGGAGGTAGTAGAGGGAAGGTGGACAGAGGAGAGGGAGGTGGTAGATAGAGGGAAGGGAACAGAGGAGAGTGGGAGGTGGTAGAGGGAAGGGGACAGAGGAGAGTGGGAGGTGGTAGAGGGAAGGGGACAGAGGAGAGTGGGAGGTGGTAGAGGGAAGGGGACAGAGGAGAGTGGGAGGTGGTAGAGGGAAGGTGACAGAGGACAGCGGGAGGTAGTAGAGGGAAGGTGGACAGAGGAGAGTGGGAGGTGGTAGAGGGAAGGGGACAGAGGAGAGTGGGAGGTGGTAGAGGGAAGGGGACAGAGGAGAGTGGGAGGTGGTAGACAGAGGGAAGGGTACAGAGGAGAGTGGGAGGTGGTAGACAGAGGGAAGGGGACAGAGAAGAGTGGGAGGTGGTAGAGGGAAGGGGACAGAGGAGAGTGGGAGGTGGTAGACAGAGGGAAGGGGACAGAGGAGAGGGAAATGGTAGAGGGATGGGGACAGATGAGAGTGGGAGATGGTAGACAGAGGGAAGGGGACAGAGGAGAGTGGGAGGTGGTAGAGGGATGGGGACAGAGGAGAGTGGGAGATGGTAGAGGGAAGGGGACAGAGGAGAGTGGGAGATGGTAGAGGGATGGGGACAGAGGAGAGTGGGAGGTGGTAGAGGGAAGGTGGACAGAGGAGAGTGGGAGATGGTAGAGGGAAGGGGACAGAGGAGAGTGGGAGGTGGTAGAGGGAAGGTGACAGAGGACAGCGGGAGGTAGTAGAGGGAAGGTGGACAGAGGAAAGTGGGAGGTGGTAGAGGGAAGGGGACAGAGGAGAGTGGGAGGTGGTAGAGGGAAGGTGACAGAGGACAGCGGGAGGTAGTAGAGGGAAGGTGGACAGAGGAGAGGGAGGTGGTAGATAGAGGGAAGGGGACAGAGGAGAGTGGGAGGTGGTAGAGGGAAGGGGACAGAGGAGAGTGGGAGGTGGTAGAGGGAAGGGGACAGAGGAGAGTGGGAGGTGGTAGAGGGAAGGGGACAGAGGAGAGTGGGAGGTGGTAGAGGGAAGGGGACAGAGGAGAGTGGGAGGTGGTAGACAGAGGGAAGGGTACAGAGGAGAGTGGGAGGTGGTAGACAGAGGGAAGGGGACAGAGAAGAGTGGGAGGTGGTAGAGGGAAGGGGACAGAGGAGAGTGGGAGGTGGTAGACAGAGGGAAGGGGACAGAGGAGAGTGGGAGGTGGTAGACAGAGGGAAGGGGACAGAGGAGAGTGGGAGGTGATAGACAGAGGGAAGGGGACAGAGGAGAGTGGGAGGTGGTAGACAGAGGGAAGGGGACAGAGGAGAGTGGGAGGTGGTAGACAGAGGGAAGGGGACAGAGGAGAGGGAAGTGGTAGAGGGATGGGGACAGATGAGAGTGGGAGATGGTAGACAGAGGGAAGGGGACAGAGGAGAGTGGGAGATGGTAGAGGGAAGGGGACAGAGGAGAGTGGGAGATGGTAGAGGGATGGGGACAGAGGAGAGTGGGAGGTGGTAGACAGAGGGAAGGGGACAGAGGAGAGTGGGAGGTGGTAGAGGGATGGGGACAGAGGAGAGTGGGAGATGGTAGAGGGAAGGGGACAGAGGAGAGTGGGAGATGGTAGAGGGATGGGGACAGAGGAGAGTGGGAGATGGTAGAGGGAAGGGGACAGAGGAGAGTGGGAGATGGTAGAGGGATGGGGACAGAGGAGAGTGGGAGGTGGTAGAGGGAAGGTGGACAGAGGAGAGTGGGAGATGGTAGAGGGAAGGGGACAGAGGAGAGTGGGAGGTGGTAGAGGGAAGGTGACAGAGGACAGCGGGAGGTAGTAGAGGGAAGGTGGACAGAGGAAAGTGGGAGGTGGTAGAGGGAAGGGGACAGAGGAGAGTGGGAGGTGGTAGAGGGAAGGTGACAGAGGACAGCGGGAGGTAGTAGAGGGAAGGTGGACAGAGGAGAGGGAGGTGGTAGATAGAGGGAAGGGAACAGAGGAGAGTGGGAGGTGGTAGAGGGAAGGGGACAGAGGAGAGTGGGAGGTGGTAGAGGGAAGGGGACAGAGGAGAGTGGGAGGTGGTAGAGGGAAGGGGACAGAGGAGAGTGGGAGGTGGTAGAGGGAAGGTGACAGAGGACAGCGGGAGGTAGTAGAGGGAAGGTGGACAGAGGAGAGTGGGAGGTGGTAGAGGGAAGGGGACAGAGGAGAGTGGGAGGTGGTAGAGGGAAGGGGACAGAGGAGAGTGGGAGGTGGTAGACAGAGGGAAGGGTACAGAGGAGAGTGGGAGGTGGTAGACAGAGGGAAGGGGACAGAGAAGAGTGGGAGGTGGTAGAGGGAAGGGGACAGAGGAGAGTGGGAGGTGGTAGACAGAGGGAAGGGGACAGAGGAGAGGGAAATGGTAGAGGGATGGGGACAGATGAGAGTGGGAGATGGTAGACAGAGGGAAGGGGACAGAGGAGAGTGGGAGGTGGTAGAGGGATGGGGACAGAGGAGAGTGGGAGATGGTAGAGGGAAGGGGACAGAGGAGAGTGGGAGATGGTAGAGGGATGGGGACAGAGGAGAGTGGGAGGTGGTAGAGGGAAGGTGGACAGAGGAGAGTGGGAGATGGTAGAGGGAAGGGGACAGAGGAGAGTGGGAGGTGGTAGAGGGAAGGTGACAGAGGACAGCGGGAGGTAGTAGAGGGAAGGTGGACAGAGGAAAGTGGGAGGTGGTAGAGGGAAGGGGACAGAGGAGAGTGGGAGGTGGTAGAGGGAAGGTGACAGAGGACAGCGGGAGGTAGTAGAGGGAAGGTGGACAGAGGAGAGGGTGGTGGTAGATAGAGGGAAGGGGACAGAGGAGAGTGGGAGGTGGTAGAGGGAAGGGGACAGAGGAGAGTGGGAGGTGGTAGAGGGAAGGGGACAGAGGAGAGTGGGAGGTGGTAGAGGGAAGGGGACAGAGGAGAGTGGGAGGTGGTAGAGGGAAGGGGACAGAGGAGAGTGGGAGGTGGTAGACAGAGGGAAGGGTACAGAGGAGAGTGGGAGGTGGTAGACAGAGGGAAGGGGACAGAGAAGAGTGGGAGGTGGTAGAGGGAAGGGGACAGAGGAGAGTGGGAGGTGGTAGACAGAGGGAAGGGGACAGAGGAGAGTGGGAGGTGGTAGACAGAGGGAAGGGGACAGAGGAGAGTGGGAGGTGATAGACAGAGGGAAGGGGACAGAGGAGAGTGGGAGGTGGTAGACAGAGGGAAGGGGACAGAGGAGAGTGGGAGGTGGTAGACAGAGGGAAGGGGACAGAGGAGAGGGAAGTGGTAGAGGGATGGGGACAGATGAGAGTGGGAGATGGTAGACAGAGGGAAGGGGACAGAGGAGAGTGGGAGATGGTAGAGGGAAGGGGACAGAGGAGAGTGGGAGATGGTAGAGGGATGGGGACAGAGGAGAGTGGGAGGTGGTAGACAGAGGGAAGGGGACAGAGGAGAGTGGGAGGTGGTAGAGGGATGGGGACAGAGGAGAGTGGGAGATGGTAGAGGGAAGGGGACAGAGGAGAGTGGGAGATGGTAGAGGGATGGGGACAGAGGAGAGTGGGAGATGGTAGAGGGAAGGGGACAGAGGAGAGTGGGAGATGGTAGAGGGATGGGGACAGAGGAGAGTGGGAGGTGGTAGAGGGAAGGTGGACAGAGGAGAGTGGGAGATGGTAGAGGGAAGGGGACAGAGGAGAGTGGGAGGTGGTAGAGGGAAGGTGACAGAGGACAGCGGGAGGTAGTAGAGGGAAGGTGGACAGAGGAAAGTGGGAGGTGGTAGAGGGAAGGGGACAGAGGAGAGTGGGAGGTGGTAGAGGGAAGGTGACAGAGGACAGCGGGAGGTAGTAGAGGGAAGGTGGACAGAGGAGAGGGAGGTGGTAGATAGAGGGAAGGGAACAGAGGAGAGTGGGAGGTGGTAGAGGGAAGGGGACAGAGGAGAGTGGGAGGTGGTAGAGGGAAGGGGACAGAGGAGAGTGGGAGGTGGTAGAGGGAAGGGGACAGAGGAGAGTGGGAGGTGGTAGAGGGAAGGTGACAGAGGACAGCGGGAGGTAGTAGAGGGAAGGTGGACAGAGGAGAGTGGGAGGTGGTAGAGGGAAGGGGACAGAGGAGAGTGGGAGGTGGTAGAGGGAAGGGGACAGAGGAGAGTGGGAGGTGGTAGACAGAGGGAAGGGTACAGAGGAGAGTGGGAGGTGGTAGACAGAGGGAAGGGGACAGAGAAGAGTGGGAGGTGGTAGAGGGAAGGGGACAGAGGAGAGTGGGAGGTGGTAGACAGAGGGAAGGGGACAGAGGAGAGGGAAATGGTAGAGGGATGGGGACAGATGAGAGTGGGAGATGGTAGACAGAGGGAAGGGGACAGAGGAGAGTGGGAGGTGGTAGAGGGATGGGGACAGAGGAGAGTGGGAGATGGTAGAGGGAAGGGGACAGAGGAGAGTGGGAGATGGTAGAGGGATGGGGACAGAGGAGAGTGGGAGGTGGTAGAGGGAAGGTGGACAGAGGAGAGTGGGAGATGGTAGAGGGAAGGGGACAGAGGAGAGTGGGAGGTGGTAGAGGGAAGGTGACAGAGGACAGCGGGAGGTAGTAGAGGGAAGGTGGACAGAGGAAAGTGGGAGGTGGTAGAGGGAAGGGGACAGAGGAGAGTGGGAGGTGGTAGAGGGAAGGTGACAGAGGACAGCGGGAGGTAGTAGAGGGAAGGTGGACAGAGGAGAGGGAGGTGGTAGATAGAGGGAAGGGGACAGAGGAGAGTGGGAGGTGGTAGAGGGAAGGGGACAGAGGAGAGTGGGAGGTGGTAGAGGGAAGGGGACAGAGGAGAGTGGGAGGTGGTAGAGGGAAGGGGACAGAGGAGAGTGGGAGGTGGTAGAGGGAAGGTGACAGAGGACAGCGGGAGGTAGTAGAGGGAAGGTGGACAGAGGAGAGGGAGGTGGTAGAGGGAAGGGGACAGAGGAGAGTGGGAGGTGGTAGAGGGAAGGTGACAGAGGACAGCGGAAGGTAGTAGAGGGAAGGTGGACAGAGGAGAGTGGGAGGTGGTAGAGGGAAGGTGACAGAGGACAGCGGGAGGTAGTAGAGGGAAGGTGGACAGAGGAGAGGGAGGTGGTAGATAGAGGGAAGGAGACAGAGGCGAGGGGTTGGTTTGGTGGAACCGCATTAGAGCTGTCAAATCCACAAGCTGCTCCTGGCATTACACTTAAAGCAGACACTGCCATATATGCTATATGGAGTCGCGTAAAAGAGAAATCCCATGCAGCCTTTTATATAAGTTTGAACACTGGAATGTGAGATGTAATCTTCACCTCTATTAGGCTGATATAAATGCTCATTATTAAGTTGAATTGTTTTTTATTTGAGTGTCATTATTTCTATTTATAAACTGGGTGTTTTGAGGCCTGAATGCTGATTGGTGGTTTGAGGCCTGACGCTGATTGGCTGACAGCCATGGTATATCAAACCGTTTCCACGGGTATGACAAAACAGCAATTTTTTCTGCTCTAATTACATTGGTAAACAGTTTATAATAGCAATAAGGCACCTCGGGGGTTGTGATATATGGCCAGTATACCACAGTTAAGGGGAGTGTCCAGGCACTCCGTGTTGCGTCGTGCATAAGAACAGCCCTTAGCCATGGTACATTGGCCATATACCACACCCCCTCTGGCCATATTGCATAGATAGCCTACATTTTCTTGTTCTATACTTCTAACTCGACTGAGACCAATGTGACTTCGTGGCAATGATCAAGAGCAGCTGCTCAACTATTTGACAGCTCCAACGCAGTTACACCTCCCACAGTGGAAAAACATCAGCTATGCAGATTTCGGCTGTCGGCGGTTAGCACTTGATCTGATTGAATCTATGCCTTAGTCAAAGTGAAAGGAGAGAGGCCCTAAATTTCTTAGGTATTTGGAACCTTGGGCAGACTATGCATGCTGCCCCCACACTGACGCCTCCGCCAGTGCTAACTTGTGGGAGGTTTATCGCCCCATATCTGATCAGAGCAAATTAGGCTTGGCTGTTTGTTTAAAGTGGCAGGCTGCCAGCTGTCTTTGACAGTAGAGGCCAAGACAAAACAGTAGTGCAAAGGCTGTGTCAAGGTAGGTCTGTGCCTGGAAGTGGGAAGTATTCCACCCACTTCCACTTCCGGTAAGTGAGCCCTCCACCCTAAGGCTGGAGGCGGAGTCTGCATCAACACTCCAATCACACTGCAGGCTCTCAAACACAATGTATTCAGGGGGCTCAAACCGAGAGGGTGCAGGTTTATTCCATAACATGTTAACTCCAACATTTCACCAACTTGCTTTTCTCTAATTCAAGGCATCTATAATGACCCTTGACACTGTGGAATGTTTGTTTCTACATTAACCACACAGGAGTGGTAAAATTCAGGCAAGCTGAATCATGGACTCATGATGAGGATACGAGAGCAGACGTGCTTTTCAGATGATGAAAAGAGCTTAATGATCTGGGTAAATATATTAACGGGATGGGGTTGGAAACCAGGGTCTCGCTGGCCATCTGGGGGCTACAAGCAGCAGCCTGTGCTGAGCCTGAGCGACACTGTGCAGCGTTGCTAAGATAAGGGCGGTTGGGAGGTAAGCATATAGTAGGCCCCCTGGCCATGTGTGGGCTAAGGCATCCATGCCCAGGGGGCTGTTTGTCTCTGCCAGAGAGAACCAGAGGGAGCAGTGGGATGTTTGCTGAGGCAAACAGGTCCACATGTGCTGTTCCAAACCGCTGCCATATCAAGAAATCTGCTACCTCGTTCCCCTTGCCTAGGCGATGAATGGCTCTTAGGGAGGCCAGATGTGGTAGGGCCCATGTCAGAAGTAATTGGGCCACCTGTAGGGACCGTAAAGACCTCATTCCCCCTTGATGGTTGATGTAGAACATTGTCAATTTATTGTCTGATTGTATTTGTACGTGTTTGTTTGAGAACAGGCAGAAAGGGTTTCAGGGCTAGGTAAACTGTGAAATTCTAGCAGGTTGACGTGCTCATTCCTCCAGCTGGGGCACCACTCTCCACATACAGTCCTGTATTGTCACACTGCTCTTCAGCCTCTTAGTGAAACATTGTTTGTCACTACCTCCTGCCTTGACAGACAGCAAGGACACTTGTAGTCAGATAGGTTCTCTTCCTCCACGGTTGCAGTGTCACGACTTCCGCCAAAGTCGGTTCCTCTCCTTGTTCGGGTGGCGGTCGACGTCACCGGCTATCTAGCCATCGCCGATCCACCTTTCATTTTTCCATTTGTTTTCCTACACACCTGGTTTCAATTCCCTCGGTATTAGACGTGTATATAACCCTCTGTTCCCCCCCATGTCTGTGTGTGGAATTGTTTGTTGTTTCGTGTATGTGCACGCTAGACTGGTTTGCGCTGGGTTATGTCAACCCATATTGTGTTTAATGTTCTTAGTGCTGTGTGTTTTTGTTCGCAGAAATAAAAGGCTCCTTTGGCTACCCAACTTTTGCTCTCCTGCGCCTGACTCCCTTACAGCCTGTTACGCATACATAACATGCAGAGTAGAGTAGCACGCCCTTGTCACTCGAATGGTGGTGTTTCTGGATCCTGCTTGGCGTCCAAGTGGAGGATGTTGAACCACACCTGTAGTGGTCTTAAAGACAGCAGGCCTAACGCAGGCCGCTGCAAGCATGCCCATCCGTTGTTGGAATGTTTGTACCTTCACCAACGCGTTCAACTGGAATTGTTGCAGGAGAAGAAGAATGCTGTCCACGCACTGAGGGGTTAAACACACTCTCATCGTGCGGGAGTAAAGAGTCATGCCAATAAAGGTGACCTTTTGGCTTGGTGTGAAGGTCCTCT
Organism: Oncorhynchus clarkii lewisi; assembly: GCF_045791955.1. Taxonomy (NCBI): domain Eukaryota; kingdom Metazoa; phylum Chordata; class Actinopteri; order Salmoniformes; family Salmonidae; genus Oncorhynchus; species Oncorhynchus clarkii. Next base: position 26,076,413 of record NC_092156.1, read on the forward strand.
TTTTGTTGTTTACGGTAAGACCCAGCGCGATGACGTAGGTGAGCCAGGGTGGCGCAGATTAGCCAGGCGGGCATCATCCTTGAGGGTTTCATCTGGGGAGAGCATCATCTCTGCTATGCATTCATCCACCTTAAGCATATGTTCCAGCCTGGGTTTCCATTAGTCGGCAATTGACGTCTTTTGGACTATACATTTATTTTAAAGCCGATAAATAAAACTGTTGCCGGCCAAAATGACCGGTAGAATTTTTCTTGCATAATTTTGTGGAATTAAATTGGCTTGTGTGTATTTTTGTTAGTCATCATGTATCTTATTTATCCAACACAACTACACTGAACAAAAATATAAACACAACATGCAACAATTTAAAAGATTTTACAGTTAATATATAGAAATCAGTCAATTGAAATAAATGAATTAGGCCCTAATCTATAGATTTCACATCACTGGGAATACAGATATGAATCGGTTGGTCACAGATACCTTAAAAACAGGTTAGGGTATGGATCAGAAAACCAGTCAGTGTCTGGTGTGACCACTATTTGCCTCATGCAGCGTGACACATCTCCTTGGCATAGAGTTGATCAGGCTGTGTATTGTGGCCTGTTGCTGGATATTAGCGACAACTGGAACACGCTTTCGTACACGTCGATACAGAGCATCCCAAACAAGCTCAATGGGTGACATGTCTGTTGAATATGCAGGCCATGGTAGAACTGGGACATTTTCAGCTTCCAGGAATTGTGTACAGATCCTTGTGACATGGGGCCATGCATTATCATGCTGAAACATGAGGTGATGGTGGCAGATGAATGGCATGACAATGGGCCTCAGGATCTCATCACGATATCTCTGTGCATTCAAATTGCCATCGATAAATTGTGTTCGTTGTCCGTAGCTTATGCCTGCCCATGTCATAACCCCACCTCCACCATGGGGCACTCTGTTCACAACCTTGACATCAGCAAACTGCTCACCCACATGATACAGTCAGGTCAAGACCCCAGTGAGGACGACGAGCACGCAGATGAGCTTCCCTGAGATGGTTTATGACAGTCTGTGCAGGAATTCTTTGGTTTGCAAACCCACAGTTTCATCTGCTATCCGGGTGGCTCGTGTCAGACGATCCCGCAGGTGAAGTAGCCGGATGTGGAAGTCCTGGGCTGGCATGGTTACACGTGGTTTGGGTTGTGAGGCCGGTTGGACATACTGCCAAATTCTCTAAAACAACGTTGGAGGTGGCTTATGGTAGAGAAATTAACATTCAATTCTTTGGCAACAGCTCTGGTGTACATTCCCGCAGTCAGCATGCGAATTGAACGCTCCCTCAAAACTTGAGACATCTATGGCATTGTGTTGTGTGAGAAAACTGCACATATTAGTGGCCTTTTATTGTCCCCAGCACAAGGTGCACCTGTGTAATGATCATGCTGTTTAATCGGCTTCTTGATATGCCCCACCTGTTAGGTGGATGGATTATCTTGGCAAATGAGAAATGCTCAAGAACAGGGATGTAAACACATTTGTGCACAGCATTTGAGAGAAATAAGCTTTTTGTGCGTATGGAAAATTTCTGGGACCTTTTATTTCAGCTCATGAAACATGGGACCAACCCTTTACATGTTGCGTTTATATTTTTGTTCAGTACAGTACATCATACATACACAGCATACAGAGCCTATTTTGAGCGGGATTTATTCCTCAGCTGGTTGCTGCTGGAGCAAAACATGCTTTTATAAGCCCATTCATTGCGCAACAATTATAAATGCAATCCGTGTTAAAAATTGTTTTGGTGCACAGTTAAAATTAGCTACTTTTTCTATTTCTCAACTGGTAATTGAAGCGCCTCCCATTTGGTATTTGGTATTTTATTAGGATCCCCATCAGCTGTTGTGAAAGCAGCAGCTACTCTTCCTGGGGTCCACATGAAACATGACATAATACAGAACCTTGATAGACAAGAACAAAACTACATCAATAAATAAGTAAATAAATAAAAGGCACACGTAGCCTACATATCAATACCAATACATACACACAAACTATCTAGGTCAAATAGGGGAGAGGCGTTGTGCCGTGAGGTGTTGCTTTATCTGTTTTTTTTTTATCCGGTTTGCTGTTTATTTGAGCAATATGAGATGGAACGGAGTTCCATGCAATAATGTCTCTATGTAATACTGTACGTTTTCTTGAATTTGTTTTGAATTTGGGGACTGTGAAAAGACCCCTGGTGGCATGTCTGGTGGGGTAAGTGTGTGTGTCAGAGCTGTGTGTAAGTTGACTATGCAAACAACTTGGGATGTTCAACAAATAAATGTTTCTTATAAAAACAAGAAGTGATGCAGTCAGTCTCTCCTCAACTCTTGGCAAAGAGAGACTGGCGTGCATAGTATTATTATCAGTCCTCTGATTACAATGAAGAGCAAGATGTGCCACTCTGTTCTGGGCCAGCTGCAGCTTAACTAGGTCTTTCCTTGCAGCACTTGACCACATGACTGGACAATCAAAATAAGACAAAATTAGAGCCTGCAGGACTTGCTTTTAAGAATGTGGTGTCAAAAAAGCAGAGCATCTCTTTATTACGGACAGACCTCTCCCCATCTTTAGAACCATTGAATCTATATGTTTCGACCATGACAGTTTACAATCCAAGTTAACACCAAGTAATTTGGTCTTCTCAACTTGTTCAACAGCCACACCATTCATTACCAGATTCAGCTGATGTCTAGAACTTTGAGAATTATTTGTGCCAAATACAATGCTCCTTAGTTTTAGAGATGTTCAGGACCACTCTTTGTTAAGTGTTTCAGTGACTTCATTAGCTGTGGTTGCAGATGTGTATATGGTTGAATCATCAGCATACATGGACACACAAGCTTTGTTTAGTGCCAGTGGTCATTGGTAAAAATAGAAAAGAGTAGAGGGCCTAGAGAGCTACCCTATGGAACCACCACACTTTACATGTTTGACATTGGGGAAGCTTCCATTAAAGAAAACCCTTCGAGTCCTATTAGATCGATAGCTCTGAATCCATGATATGGCAGAGGTTGAAAAGCCATAACACATACAGTACCAGTCAGAAGTTTGGACACACCTACTCATTCAAGCGTTTTTTCTTTATTTTGACTATTTTCTACATTGTAGAGTAATAGTGAAGACATCAAAACTATGAAATAACACATGGAATAATGTAGTAACTAAAAAAGTGTTAAACAAATCAAAATATATTTTATATTTGAGATTCTTCAAAGTAGCCACCCTTTGCCTTGATGACAGCTTTGCACACACTTGGCATTCTCTCAACCAGCTTCATGAGGTAGTCACCTGGAATGCATTTAAATTAACAGGTGTGCCTTTTTTTAAAGTTAATTTGTGGAATTTCTTTCCTTCTTAATGCGTTTGAGCCAATCAGTTGTGTTGTTACAAGATAGGGGTGGTATTCAGAAGATAGCCTTATTTGGTAAAAGACCAAGTCCATATTATGGCAAGAACAGCTCAAATGAGCAAAGAGAAACAACAGTCCATCATTACTGCAGTCGCAAAAACCATCAAGGGCTATGATAAAACTAGCTCTCATGAGGACCGCCACAGGAAAGGAAGACCCAGAGTTACAGTACCTTGCGAAAGTATTCGGCCCCCTTGAACTTGGAGATCCTTTTGCCACATTTCAGGCTTCAAACATAAAGATATAAAACTGTATTTTTTGTGAAGAATCAACAACAAGTGGGACACAATCATGAAGTGGAATGACATTTATTGGATATTTCAAACTTTTTTTAAAAATCAAAAACTGAAAAATTGGGCGTGCAAAATTATTCAGCCCCTTTACTTTCAGTGCAGCAAACTCTCTCCAGAAGTTCAGTGAGGATCTCTGAATGATAAATATAAATGCACCTGCACTGTGATAGTCTCAGAGGTCCGTTAAAAGCGCAGAGAGCATCATGAAGAACAAGGAACACACCAGGCAGGTCCGAGATACTGTTGTGAAGAAGTTTAAAGCCGGATTTGGATACAAAAAGATTTCCCAAGATTTAAACATCCCAAGGAGCACTGTGCAAGCGATAATATTGAAATGGAAGGAGTATCAGACCACTGCAAATCTACCAAGACCTGGCCGTCCCTCTAAACTTTCAGCTCATACAAGGAGAAGACTGATCAGAGATGCAGCCAAGAGGCCCATGATCACTCTGGATGAACTGCAGAGATCTACAGCTGAGGTGGGAGACTCTGTCCATAGGACAACAATCAGTCGTATATTGCACAAATCTGGCCTTTATGGAAGAGTGGCAAGAAGAAAGCCATTTCTTAAAGATATCCATAAAAAGTGTCGTTTAAAGTTTGCCACAAGCCACCTGGGAGACACACCAAACATGTGGAAGAAGGTGCTCTGGTCAGATGAAACCAAAATTGAACTTTTTGGCAACAATGCAAAACGTTATGATTGGCGTAAAAGCAACACAGCTAAACACACCATCCCCACTGTCAAACATGGTAGTGGCAGCATCTGTTACGGTGCGTGAATGAGGACCCAAAAGCGAATCAACTTAAACAGAGCTTCTTTAATTACCAAACATAGGTAGGCTCAGATGGACCGGCAGATTCCGACAGGACAGGACAAGGTTATAGCAAACATGACGACAGTCTGGTTCAGGCATGAATGACACAAACAAACAAGAATCCGACAAGGACAGGAGCAGAAACAGAGAGAGATATAGGGACCTAATCAGAGGGAAAAAGGGAACAGGTGGGAAACGGGGTGACGAGGTGGTTAGGAGGAGACAAGGCACAGCTGGTGGAAATTGGGGGAGAAAAGGTAACCTAACAACGACCAGCAGAGGGAGACAGGGTGAAGGGAAAGGACAGAGACAAGACACAACATGACAGTACCCCCCCACTCACCGAGCGCCTCCTGGCGCACTCGAGGAGGAAACCTGGCGGCAACGGAGGAAATCATCAATCAGCGCACGGTCCAGCACGTCCCGAGAGGGAACCCAACTCCTCTCCTCAGGACCGTACCCCTCCCAGTCAACTAGGTACTGATGACCACGGCCCCGAGGACGCATGTCCAAGATTTTACGGACCCTGTAGATAGGTGCGCCCTCGACAAGGATGGGGGGGGGGGGGGGGGGGAAGACGAGCGGGGGCGCGAAGAACGGGCTTAACACAGGAGACATGGAAGACCGGGTGGACGCGACGAAGATATCGCGGAAGAAGAAGTCGCACTGCGACAGGATTAATGACCTGAGAGATACGGAATGGACCAATGAACCGCGGGGTCAACTTGCGAGAAGCCGTCTTAAGGGGAAGGTTCTGAGTGGAGAGCCAAACTCTCTGACCGCGACAATATCTAGGGCTCTTAGTTCTACGCTTATTAGCAGCTCTCACAGTCTGCGCCCTATAACGGCAAAGTGCAGACCTGACCCTCTTCCAGGTGCGCTCGCAACGTTGGACAAAAGCCTGAGCGGAGGGGACGCTGGACTCGGCGAACTGAGATGAGAACAACGGAGGCTGGTACCCGAGGCTACTCTGAAAAGGAGATAGCCCGGTCGCAGACGAAGGAAGCGAGTTGTGGGCGTATTCTGCCCAGGGGAGCTGTTCTGACCAAGACGCAGGGTTGCGAAACGAAAGACTGCGTAAGATGCGACCAATAGTCTGATTGGCCCGTTCTGCTTGACCGTTAGACTGGGGGTGAAAGCCGGAAGAGAGACTGACGGAAGCCCCAATCAAACGGCAAAACTCCCTCCAAAATTGAGACGTGAATTGCGGACCTCTGTCCGAAACGACGTCTGACGGAAGGCCATGAATTCTGAAAACATTCTCGATGATGATTTGTGCCGTCTCTTTAGCAGAAGGAAGCTTAGCAAGGGGAATGAAATGAGCCGCCTTAGAGAACCTATCGACAACCGTAAGAATAACAGTCTTCCCCGCTGACGAAGGCAGTCCGGTGACAAAATCTAAGGCGATGTGAGACCACGGTCGAGAGGGAATAGGAAGCGGCCTGAGACGGCCGGCAGGAGGAGAGTTACCGGACTTAGTCTGCGCGCAGACCGAACAAGCAGCCACGAAACGACGCGTGTCATGCTCCCGGGTGGGCCACCAGAAACGCTGGCGAATGGAAGCAAGCGTACCCCGAACGCCAGGGTGGCCGGCTAACTTGGCAGAGTGAGCCCACTGAAGAACGGCCAGACGAGTAGGAACGGGAACGAAAAGAAGGTTCCTAGGACAAGCGCGCGGCGACGGCGTTTGAGTGAGTGCTTGCTTTACCTGCCTCTCAATTCCCCAGACAGTCAACCCGACAACACGCCCCTCAGGGAGAATCCCCTCGGGGTCAGTGGAGGCTACTGAAGAACTGAAGAGACGAGACAAAGCATCAGGCTTGGTGTTCTTAGAGCCCGGACGATAAGAAATCACGAACTCGAAACGAGCGAAAAACAGCGCCCAACGCGCCTGACGCGCATTAAGTCGTTTGGCAGAACGGATGTACTCAAGGTTCCTATGGTCAGTCCAAACGACAAAAGGAACGGTCGCCCCCTCCAACCACTGTCGCCATTCGCCTAGGGCTAACCGGATGGCGAGCAGTTCGCGGTTACCCACATCATAGTTACGTTCCGACGGCGACAGGCGATGAGAAAAATACGCGCATGGGTGGACCTTGTCGTCAGAGAGGGAGCGCTGAGAAAGGATGGCTCCCACTCCCACCTCTGACGCGTCAACCTCGACAACGAACTGTCTAGAGACGTCAGGTGTAACAAGGATAGGAGCGGATGTAAAACGATTCATGAGGAGATCAAAAGCTCCCTGGGCGGAAACGGACCACTTAAAGCACGTCTTGACAGAAGTAAGGGCTGTGAGAGGAGCTGCCACCTGACCGAAATTACGGATGAAACGACGATAGAAGTTCGCGAAGCCGAGAAAGCGCTGCAGCTCGACGCGTGACTTAGGGACGGGCCAATCAATGACAGCTTGGACCTTAGCGGGATCCATCTTAATGCCTTCAGCGGAAATAACTGAACCGAGAAATGTGACGGAGGAGGCATGAAAAGTGCACTTCTCAGCCTTCACAAAAAGACAATTCTCTAAAAGGCGCTGGAGGACACGTCGAACGTGCTGAACATGAATCTGGAGTGACGGTGAAAAAATCAGGATATCGTCAAGGTAAACGAAAACAAAGATGTTCAGCATGTCTCTCAGGACATCATTGACTAATGCCTGAAAGACAGCTGGAGCGTTAGCGAGGCCGAAAGGAAGAACCCGGTATTCAAAGTGCCCTAACGGAGTGTTAAACGCCGTCTTCCACTCGTCCCCCTCCCTGATGCGCACGAGATGGTAAGCGTTACGAAGGTCCAACTTAGTGAAAAACCTGGCTCCCTGCAGGATCTCGAAGGCTGAAGACATAAGAGGAAGCGGATAACGATTCTTCACTGTTATGTCATTCAGCCCTCGATAATCTATGCAGGGGCGCAGAGACCCGTCCTTCTTCTTGACAAAAAAAAACCCCGCTCCGGCGGGAGAGGAGGAGGGGACTATGGTACCGGCGTCAAGAGCTACAGACAAATAATCTTCGAGAGCCTTACGTTCGGGAGCCGACAGAGAGTATAGTCTACCCCGGGGGGGGGTGGTTCCCGGAAGGAGATCAATACTACAATCATACGACCGGTGTGGAGGAAGAGAGGTGGCCCTGGACCGACTGAACACCGTGCGCAGATCGTGATATTCCTCCGGCACCCCTGTCAAATCACCAGGCTCCTCCTGTGAAGAAGAGACAGAGGAAACAGGAGGGATAGCAGACATTAAACATTTCACATGACAAGAGACGTTCCAGGAGAGGATAGAATTACTAGACCAATTAATGGAAGGATTATGACAAACTAGCCAGGGATGGCCCAAAACAACAGGTGTAAAAGGTGAACGAAAAATCAAAAAAGAAATGGTTTCACTATGATTACCAGAAACAGTGAGGGTTAAAGGTAGCGTCTCACGCTGAATCCTGGGGAGAGGACTACCATCCAGGGCGAACAAGGCCGTGGGCTCCTTTAACTGTCTGAGAGGAATGTCATGTTCCCGAGCCCAGGTCTCGTCCATAAAACAGCCCTCCGCCCCAGAGTCTATTAAGGCACTGCAGGAAGCTGACGAACCGGTCCAGCGTAGATGGACCGACAAGGTAGTGCAGGATCTTGAAGGAGAGACAGGAGTAGTAGCGCTCACCAGTAGCCCTCCGCTTACTGATGAGCTCTGGCTTTTACTGGACATGAAGTGACAAAATGACCAGCAGAACCGCAATAGAGACAGAGGCGGTTGGTGATTCTCCGTTCCCTCTCCTTAGTCGAGATGCGGATACCTCCCAGCTGCATAGGCTCAGCTCCCGAGCCGGCAGAGGAAGATGGTAGTGATGCGGAGAGGGGGGCATCGGAGAGCGCGAGCTCCTTTCCACGAGCTCGGTGACGAAGATCAACCCGTCGCTCAATGCGAATAGCGAGTTCAATCAAGGAATCCACGCTGGAAGGAACCTCCCGGGAGAGAATCTCATCCTTTACCTCTGCGCGGAGACCCTCCAGAAGACGAGCGAGCAAGGCCGGCTCGTTCCAGCCACTGGAGGCAGCAAGAGTGCGAAACTCAATAGAGTAGTCAGTTATGGATCGATTGCCTTGACATAGGGACGACAGGGCCCTGGAAGCCTCCTCCCCAAAAACAGATCGATCAAAAACCCGTATCATCTCCTCCTTAAAGTCCTGATACTGGTTAGTACACTCAGCCCTTGCCCCCCAGATTGCCGTGCCCCACTCACGAGCCCGTCCAATAAGGAGAGATATGACGTAGGCGACACGAGCAGTGCTCCTGGAGAAAGTGTAGGGCTGGAGAGAAAACACAATATCACACTGGGTGAGGAACGAGCGGCATTCAGTGGGCTCCCCAGAGTAACACGGCGGGTTATTGATTCTGGGCTCCGGAGATTCGAAAGCCCTGGAAGTGGCCGGTGGATCGAGGCGGAGATGGTGAACCTGTTCTGTGAGGTTGGAGACTTGGGTGGCCAGGGTCTCAACGGCATGTCGAGCAGCAGACAATTCCTGCTCGTGTCTGCCTAGCATCGCTCCCTGGATCCCGACGGCTGAGTGGAGAGGATCCGAAGTCGCTGGGTCCATTCTTGGTCGGATTCTTCTGTTACGGTGCGTGAATGAGGACCCAAAAGCGAATCAACTTAAACAGAGCTTCTTTAATTACCAAACATAGGTAGGCTCAGATGGACCGGCAGATTCCGACAGGACAGGACAAGGTTATAGCAAACATGACGACAGTCTGGTTCAGGCATGAATGACACAAACAAACAAGAATCCGACAAGGACAGGAGCAGAAACAGAGAGAGATATAGGGACCTAATCAGAGGGAAAAAGGGAACAGGTGGGAAACGGGGTGACGAGGTGGTTAGGAGGAGACAAGGCACAGCTGGTGGAAATTGGGGGAGAAAAGGTAACCTAACAACGACCAGCAGAGGGAGACAGGGTGAAGGGAAAGGACAGAGACAAGACACAACATGACAGCATCATGGTTTGGGCCTGCTTTTCTTCAGCAGGGACAGGGAAGATGGTTAAAATTGATGGGAAGATGGATGGAGCCAAATACAGGACCATTCTGGAAGAAAACCTGATGGAGTCTGCAAAAGACCTGAGACTGGGACGGAGATTTGTCTTCCAACAAGACAATGATCCAAAACATATAGCAAAATCTACAATGGAATGGTTCAAAAATAAACATATCCAGGTGTTAGAATGGCCAAGTCAAAGTCCAGACCTGAATCCAATCGAGAATCTGTGGAAAGAACTGAAAACTGCTGTTCACAAATGCTCTCCATCCAACCTCACTGAGCTCGAGCTGTTTTGCAAGGAGGAATGGGAAAACATTTCAGTCTCTCGATGTGCAAAACTGATAGAGACATACCCCAAGCGACTTACAGCTGTAATCGCAGCAAAAGGTGGCGCTACAAAGTATTAACTTAAGGGGGCTGAATAATTTTGCACGCCCAATTTTTCAGTTTTTGATTTGTTAAAAAAGTTTTAAATATCCAATGAATGTCGTTCCACTTCATGATTGTGTCCCACTTGTTGTTGATTCTTCACAAAAAATACAGTTTTATATCTTTATGTTTGAAGCCTGAAATGTGGCAAAAGGTCGCAAAGTTCAAGGGGGCCGAATACTTTCGCAAGGCACTGTACCTCTGCTGCAGAGTTCATTAGAATTAACTGCAACTCAGATTGCAGCCCAAATAAATTCTTCACAGAGTTCAAGTAACAGACTCGTCTCAACATCAACTGTTCAGAGGAGACTGAGTGAATCAGGCCTTCATTTAAAACATTTTTTTTTTTACCATAATTTTATCAGGTAAGTTGACTGAGAACACGTTCTCATTTACAGCAACGACCTGGGAATAGTTACAGGGGAGAGGAGGGGGATGAATGAGCCAATTGTAAACTGGGGATTATTAGGTGACCGTGATGGTTTTGAGGGCCAGATTGGGAATTTAGCCAGGACACCGGGGATAACACCCCTAGTCTTACGATAAGTGCCATGGGATCTTTTAATGACCTCAGACAGCACCCTACACAGGGCAGTGTCCCCAATCACTGCCCTGGGGCATTGGGATATTTGTTTTAGACCAGAGGAAAGAGTGCCTCCTACTGGCCCTCCAATGTATGAGTATTTATGTGAAATGCCCACGAATGGCCATTGTTTGGTAAGCTAAGCTGACGACACATAGTGACAGCTTGGTTGAGTCGGTAAGCTAGCTAGCTTGTAGCGTTCTAGTAATCCCAGGGGAGAGGGAAGCCTGGCTAGGCTAACAATCTTCCTAGACGGCGTGCGTGCTGAGACACTGTTATCTAGGGAAAGTGACCTGTTCGAGTTTTAAATGGTCGAAGGATGACTAGTACCCGGTGGCCTCGATAACGAGCATGGCAGTGGAGGATATCTTGACATTGTTAGCACCAGAGTATGGTGGCCAACACACACACTACCTGGTGGACTAATCCTGGACCTATATACTAGGCGGTGTCAGACGAAGGCCCCAAAAATTGACAAAGACTCCAGTCACCCAAGTCATAGACTGTTCTCTCTGCTACCACACAGAAAGCAGTACCGGAATGTCAAGTCTAGGTCCAAAAGGCTCCTTAACAGCTTCTAACCCCAAGCCATAAATAATCAAACAATTAATCAAATAGTCACCTGGACTATCCCCCCCCCCCCCCCCCCCCTTTGTATTTACACTGCTGCTACTCGCTGTTTATTAACAAAGGCATAGTCACTTTACCCTTACCTACATGTACAAATTACCTCGACTAACCTGTACCCCAGCACATTGACTCGGTACCTTACCACCTGTATATAGCCTCATTGTTGTTGTACTGTGTTATTAGTTTTTATTTATTTTTTACTTTTGTTTATTTAGTCAAAAAAATTCTTAACTCTATTTTCTTAAAACTGCATTATTGGTTAAGGGCTTGTAAGTAAGTATTTCACTGTAAGGTCTACTACACCTGCTGTATTCGGCGCATGTGACAAATAACATTTGATTTGATTCAAATCAGCACAAGACAAGGAAGCCCGATATCCTCCGATATAAAAGGGATAGGTAGGAGAGAGCTGTCACAGCCTTGGAGGGCGAATTTCACACTCCGACCCACAGGTCACAGGCTGTTGGTTACAGACTGACAGTATACACAATAGCTTGAGATTACCCAACCGGTACCTGGGAAGACCAATCAGAAAAACAGGAGCCGAAGAGCAATCGGCTAAGCTAACTTTGCGAGAAGAAATAGGAGACAGTGCATGGTTTTACATGAACCGTGGGGCACGTCCTACCACGCTGTCACGTCACCGGTGTGACTTTGTTGTTATTATTACTCGACCTGGATATAATCCATACTTTCAACTGTATTGACAATTATATTTTGGGTTCTGATGGGGTATGACAGTTGAGCTAAGCTCATGAGGCATTTCTAAGGTAAATTCTTCAAGAATTACTGGGTATACATTACATAATTCATTTAAAAGTCAAAAAAATATATCTAGCCATCACAGATTGCTCCTTTAAAGACCAAACTCCCACAATGAAAACAAGTGATAAGCAAAATTTGAACAGATTTGTCACTCCATATTTAATTTATTACGTCAAGTCATTTTGACGGCTTGAGCATTTCATAGTATCCATCTGTAAAATCCAGCAAAAACAACAAGGTGAAAAATGTGTAATGTTTAAGAATTACGCATTATCAAAAGTTTCTGTGGTTGCCATGAGTGAAACACAGTAACAGTGATGATACAGACCGTCTCACACATAATGTACCACTATCAGCATGAAACACCCGGGTAGTGCACGTGTCATCTTCTGATTGCTTCACCATTTCAAAATGTTCTCACTTGCACTTGTTGGCGTTGCCAAATTTCAACGACTCCCACTTATTCGCAACATTATCAACATCACCATTCGCAACATCAACAACCTCACCATAAAGAGGAAATGGCTACTGTATGATGGATTAGGCAGCCCCATTCTTGCATTACAACTGGTAAGCCCTTGTCCCATTAAGAAATAACTGTGTGTTCTTATGAGTTTTCTGTAGCTAATATACAGAGCAGGATATAACAAACATTTGCTTGATGAACATTGTGCTGCTGGGGCCAGTTGACTCACCCGGAAGTGGACATTTCAGATTAAATGAAAAATTTGCAGAAATACCTAGACAAGATTCCCTTGAACACAGCTCAAGCCAAATCTCAAAGCTCTGATTCATATGTACACTCATTGGTGCTCCATGCCTTATGCCCTACAAGAAGAAAAGTACACATTCTCTCTACTTCTCTCTTTGTGTTGGAAGATGTGCTGAGTGTGCACATTGAACTGAACGATTTGTACATTGTGGTTTACAGGGAAGCTTATATGACGCATGGCGGCAGCATACATCAATGATTCAAAGTCAAACCGCAGCACAAAAGGAGGCGCATATTTTGACGTCATATAGCAATATAGATATGAAAGAAACCAAGTCATCACAGTCTCATTCAGCAAGGACACAGCTAATGTTTGACCTGTAGGGTGGGGGGTCTGTTAATGTGTCAGAGTGACTCAGTGCAGTCTGTACCTGTGTCAACATAGACACTGCCACACCTTTATAGTTTTATGACACCAAACGTTGATAGTCTATCAGCTTGTATACGACCCAGAGGAACAGTAAAACAGATCCTCACCTGGAACATCAACTGTCCTCAAACAAAATCAGGCTTTTATTGAACGCTTTTTAAAGCGGTTAACGTCATCACATCCTAACCTTGAAAGGAAAGGCATATGAAACTCTCCAGGGTCAAATCAGATAACCTTTTAACAACAGATCATGCTGGGGACTGGCATAACGAGTATGTGCACAGACATTAAAAACAAGTAACATAGAAATTGTAACTATCATTCACTTAATCAGAACTGTGTTATGAATGTCATCGAATCATCACAGTTCACATGTGAACTCAAGACAGCCTGTCTGCATCAAATCTGTAATTCCTCCTTTATTTAAAAAAATAGCACCAGTACAGACACAGAGTGATTACCATGTAAGGCTGGCTGGTAAGAGGCAGGAGGCTGATGTGTGAGTGTGTGTGCGTGCATGCATAACGGGATGTATTGCATTACACCAGGGATTTCCCCTGTACTTGCAGAGGGAACATGGTGGACGCTTTAGTTGACGCAGGTTTTTGAGGTGACTCTCTGTTAGTGTGGGCTATGATAATCACACCAAGCTTCCCTATAGCAACAAGCTAGCATGGGTCCAGTTCAGTTACATCTTCAGAAGAAAATGCAGGGCTTCATTCAGATGGTTGCTTAGTTGTAAAAACTCCTACTCCATTTCAACATTATCATTAAGTTTTTACTCAATGAAGTGTGTAGCATGAAACAAACTGAATGTTTAGATTTTAGGGTGGACAATATGAATGAAAGGATAGATTGTTATGATTAACACATTACAAAACAAAACAAAAAATCAACTGACACTTGACATGCCACTGAAAGAAGAAATGCCCAAAATTGTTTCTTTAACATACTTTTACATTTTTCTTCCCACTTAGTAGTGACACGTCAGGAAATACCTTTGAATCTGTCAAGGGAAATGCCCACAGACTCCAGCCCATATTGTATCCAGTGCCCTTGAAGCAACCAACAGGGTGGCATGATGCATCCTATCAGCACATTCACACAAACACACACACGACCGATTACTCAGTGCAACTCCCTGCTCCCTAATGGTAGGTAGGATAGTAGTCTGACAAATAGCTGCAATTTCATACTTCTATTCATGATTAACACTGCAGTGTAAGTGACAACAGAATCAGTGCCCCATCTAACATTCCCAAGAATTGTGATGCTTTGGAAACTTTGATAATACCTCGAATCATTTAATCGTTACAGTCTAATCTATGGACGTAGAGTACTTTAGGCAACTACAGTGCCTTCAAAAAGTATTTATACCCCTTGACTTATTACACATTTTGTTACAGCCTGAATTCATTATTCATTCACTACACACAATATCCCATAATGACAAAGTGAAAACATGTTTTCAGAATTCTTTGCAAATGTATTGAAAACAGAGATATCTCATTTAGATAAGTGTTCACACACCTGAGTCAATACATGTTAGAATGACCTTTGGCAGCAAATACAGCTGTGAGTCTTTCTGGGTAAGTGTTCCGTTCCCCAGTTTCTGTGTTGAAGTTTGTGTATTTGCATGTGTGTATTTCAGGAAATGGCTTCCTGAAATCCCTCTAGCAGCTGATTGGTCGACTCTATGGCTAATTGGAGCTGACCCCGCCCCCTCGTCAAGTTACAGCTGTATCCCATTAGACTCCTTCTCCAGTTATAAAAGCCAGTGTTCTGTTGTTCAGGAGAGAGATTGATTGTGATATAGAGAATTAAATTGCTGAGAGCTGTGTTGGTTGTTTTTCAGGGAGCTGAGGGTTATATAGTGTTGGTTGTTTCTCAAAAAGCGATTTGGTATGTACTATGTTAGTTGTTGCTGAGGGAGCTGATTGGGTATGTCTATGTGTCAATAGGACGCACTGTTTTGATTACTGAAATTGTTTGTGTTATTCTGTTTCATTTGTTCCCAGGGGGGAAGGCACCTAGGGAGTGCTTAGGCAAGAGGCCCGCGGGCATACATATACCTGTAGTGTATTCACTGTCTAGGCACACTAGGTAAGACCTGGGTGGACTACTCCCTGTATTTAGGTTAAGGCACCAGGTGGTGCTAAATTAGGTAAGTAGTGGGTAGGCAGGTAAGATAGGAGAGGGGGCTTTGATATTTACTTTCTTTGCTTTGGTTCCATCCAGCCCCTTTTCCACATTTTACCATGAAGGAATAAATTCCTAGTAAATGCTAAATTCTCTGCCTTGTCATCCTTACTCGCACCTACAGTCCATACCTCTTTCACTTCACGGAGAGTTGAGTTGTAGTAGGGTGTTGCGTTCCCTCTTCATAGAGGCATGCGTAACGTAACATGGGGGCTCATCCGGGATCATTCCATTAAACCCAAAGAGCTCGACAAGCTTTACATACCTGGATTGTACAATATTTGCCCATTATTCTTTTCAAAATTATTCAAACTCAAGTTGGATGTTGATCATAAATAGAACAACATTTAAGTCTTGACATATTTTCAAGCAGATTCTAAACTCTGACGAGGCCACTCAGGAACATTCACTGTTTTAGGTTATTGTCCTGCAGAAAGGTCCATTCATCTCCCTGTGTCTGGTGGAAAGCAGACTGAACCAGGTTTTCCTCTAAGATTTTGCCTCCATTCCATTTACTTTTATCCTAAAAAACTCAAGTCCTTAATGATTACAACCATACCCATAACATTAATGAAGCCACCACTATGCTTAAAAATATGGAGTGGTACTCCGTAATGTTTTGGATTTGCCCCAAACATAACACTTTGTATTCAGAACAAAAAGTGAATTGCTTTGCCACATTTTTTGCAGTATAGCATGTGCCTTAATGCAAACAGGATGCATCTGTTAAAATGTTTTTATTCTGTACAGGCTTCTTTTCACTGTCAATTAGGTTCGTATTGTGGAGTAACTACAATGTTACTGATCCATCCTCAGTTTTCTATCACAGCCATTAAACTGTTTTAAAAGTCACTATTGGTCCCATGGTGACATCCCTGATCGGTTTCCATCCTCTCCAGAAACTGTGTTAGGAAGGAAGCCTGTATCTTTGTAGTGACTGTAGTGACTTTTCATCTACCAATAGGTGCCCTTCTTTGCGAGTCATTGGAAAACCTCCCTGGCTTTGTGTTTGAAATTCACTGCTCGACTGAGGGACCTGAGATCATTGTATGTGTGCAGAACAGAGCTGAGGTAGTCATTTTATTTATTTTTTACCTATTATTGCGCACAGAGTGAGTCCATGTAACTTGTTAAGCACATATTTATTTTATTTTTACTTTAGGCTTGCCATAACAAAAAGGTTGAATACTTATTAACTCAAGACATTTCAGCTTTTCATTTTTAATTCATTTGTAAAACTTTCATAAACATAATTCCACTTTGACATTATGGGGTATTGTGGGTAGGACAGTGAAAGAAATCTATTTTTATTCCATTTTAAATTCAGGCTGTAACACAACAAAATGTGGAAAAAGTCAAGGGGTGTGAATACTTTCTGAAGGCACTGTATGTCACTGGAAAGTGATGTTTAACAGCAGAATAGACTACATTCGTAGTATAATTTTCCATCATTGTTCATTACTGAATATATGTTTTAAAGATGTCATCATCTCGGGAATTCCAAATTATACTGACAGGGTCATCAGTGATGTAATGTGGTTTCTTGTGTAAACCCCAATCTTTCTGCAGTGCTCAACACCATAAACATCTATAGACAACTCAGTAAGAAAGAAACATGACATACAGTGCATTCGGAAAGTACTCAGACTTATATATGTTACATCCTTATTCTAAAACAGTGACATTTTTGCAAATGTATTTAAAAACTGAAATCTCACATTTACGTAAGTATTCAAACCCTTTACTCAGTGATTTGTTAGTCTTAAGTCTGACGCTACAAGCTTGGCACACCTATATTTGGAGTGTTTCTCCCATTCTTCTCTACAGATCCTCTCAAGCTCTGTCAGGTTAGATGGGGAGCATTGATCCACAGCTATTTTCAGGTCACTCCAGAGATGTTCGTTCGGGTTCAAGTCTGGGCCAGTCAAGGACGTTGAGACTTGTCCCAAAGCCACTCCTGCGTTGTCTTGGCCGTGTGCTTAGGGTCGTTGTCTTGTTGGAAGGCGAACCTTGGCCCCAGTCTGAGTGCTCTGGAGCAGGTTCATTAAGGATCTCTGTACATCTTTCCCTCAATCCTGACTAGTCTTCATGTCCCTACCACTGAAAAACATACCCACAGCTTGATGCTGCCACCACAATGCTTCACCGTAGAGATGGTGCCAGGTTTCCTCCAGACGAGACGCATTGGATTCAGGCCAAAGGGGTATCAGACCAGAGAATCTTTTTTCTCGTGGTCAGAGTCTTTAGGTGCTTTTTGCAATGAGGGGGTCCTTGGAGATGTTGAGCCCGGACCTGACACAGACCAGAAACAGCTTTGCCGCCCTGGATCCAGAAGTTCACAGCACACAGCTCGGACACCCATGCATACCCCACAAGACATGCCACCAGAGGTCTCTTCACAGTCCCCAAGTCCAGAACAGACTATGAGAGGCGCGAAGTACTACATAGAGCCATGACTACATAGAACTCTATTCCACATCCGGTAACTGATGCAAGCAGTAGAATCAGATTCAAAAAGCAGGTAAAAATAGACCTTATGGAACAGTGGGACTGTGAAGTAACACAAACATAGGCACAGACACATGCATACACACGTAACATACACACACGTATATATGGTTTTTGCGTTGGACATGTGTGGTAGAGGAGTGTGGGCCTGAGGGAACACAGTGTGTTGTAGATATGTGGTAGAGGAGTATGGGCCTGAGGGAACACAGTGTGTTGTAGATATGTAGTAGAGGAGTATGGGCCTGAGGGAACACAGTGTGTTGTAGATATGTGGTAGAGGAGTATGGGCCTGAGGGAACACAGTGTGTTGTAGATATGTGGTAGAGGAGTATGGGCCTGAGGGAACACAGTGTGTTGTAGATATGTGGTAGAGGAGTATGGGCCTGAGGGAACACAGTGTGTTGTAGATATGTGGTAGAGGAGTATGGGCCTGAGGGAACACAGTGTGTTGTAGATATGTGGTAGAGGAGTAGGGGCCTGAGGGAACACAGTGTGTTGTAGATATGTGGTAGAGGAGTATGGGCCTGAGGGAACACAGTGTGTTGTAGATATGTGGTAGAGGAGTATGGGCCTGAGGGAACACAGTGTGTTGTAGATATGTGGTAGAGGAGTAGGGGCCTGAGGGAACACAGTGTGTTGTAGATATGTGGTAGAGGAGTAGGGGCCTGAGGGAACACAGTGTGTTGTAGATATGTGGTAGAGGAGTATGGGCTGAGGGAACACAGTGTGTTGTAGATATGTGGTAGAGGAGTATGGGCCTGAGGGAACACAGTGTGTTGTAGATATGTGGTAGAGGAGTATGGGCCTGAGGGAACACAGTGTGTTGTAGATATGTGGTAGTGGAGTAGGGGCCTGAGGGAACACAGTGTGTTGTAGATATGTGGTAGAGGAGTATGGGCCTGAGGGAACACAGTGTGTTGTAGATATGTGGTAGAGGAGTATGGGCCTGAGGGAACACAGTGTGTTGTAGATATGTGGTAGAGGAGTATGGGCCTGAGGGAACACAGTGTGTTGTAGATATGTGGTAGTGGAGTAGGGGCCTGAGGGAACACAGTGTGTTGTAGATAGGTGGTAGAGGAGTATGGGCCTGAAGGAACACAGTGTGTTGTAGATATGTGGTAGAGGAGTATGGGCCTGAGGGAACACAGTGTGTTGTAGATATGTGGTAGAGGAGTATGGGCCTGAGGGAACACAGTGTGTTGTAGATATGTGGTAGAGGAGTATGGGCCTGAGGGAACACAGTGTGTTGTAGATATGTGGTAGAGGAGTAGGGGCCTGAGGGAACACAGTGTGTTGTAGATATGTGGTAGAGGAGTAGGGGCCTGAGGGAACACAGTGTGTTGTAGATATGTGGTAGAGGAGTGTGGGCCTGAGGGAACACAGTGTGTTGTAGATATGTGGTAGAGGAGTAGGGGCCTGAGGGAACACAGTGTGTTGTAGATATATGGTAGTGGAGTAGGGGCCTGAGGGAACACAGTGTGTTGTAGATATGTGGTAGAGGAGTGTGGGCCTGAGGGAACACAGTGTGTTGTAGATATGTGGTAGAGGAGTGTGGGCCTGAGGGAACACAGTGTGTTGTAGATATGTGGTAGAGGAGTAGGGGCCTGAGGGAACACAGTGTGTTGTAGATATGTGGTAGATGAGTATGGGCCTGAGGGAACACAGTGTGTTGTAGATATGTGGTAGAGGAGTATGGGCCTGAGGGAACACAGTGTGTTGTAGATGTGTGGTAGAGGAGTATAGGCCTGAGGGAACACAGTGTGTTGTAGATATGTGGTAGAGGAGTAGGGGCCTGAGGGAACACAGTGTGTTGTAGATATGTGGTAGAGGAGTATGGGCCTGAGGGAACACAGTGTGTTGTAGATATGTGGTAGAGGAGTATGGGCCTGAGGGAACACAGTGTGTTGTAGATATGTGGTAGAGGAGTAGGGGCCTGAGGGAACACAGTGTGTTGTAGATATGTGGTAGAGGAGTATGGGCCTGAGGGAACACAGTGTGTTGTAGATATGTGGTAGAGGAGTATGGGCCTGAGGGAACACAGTGTGTTGTAGATATGTGGTAGTGGAGTAGGGGCCTGAGGGAACACAGTGTGTTGTAGATATGTGGTAGAGGAGTAGGGGCCTGAGGGAACACAGTGTGTTGTAGATATGTGGTAGAGGAGTATGGGCCTGAAGGAACACAGTGTGTTGTAGATATGTGGTAGAGGAGTATGGGCCTGAGGGAACACAGTGTGTTGTAGATATGTGGTAGAGGAGTATGGGCCTGAGGGAACACAGTGTGTTGTAGATATGTGGTAGAGGAGTAGGGGCCTGAGGGAACACAGTGTGTTGTAGATATGTGGTAGAGGAGTATGGGCCTGAGGGAACACAGTGTGTTGTAGATATGTGGTAGAGGAGTGTGGGCCTGAGGGAACACAGTGTGTTGTAGATATGTGGTAGAGGAGTGTGGGCCTGAGGGAACACAGTGTGTTGTAGATATGTGGTAGAGGAGTAGGGGCCTGAGGGAACACAGTGTGTTGTGAATTCTGTAATGAATGTATTGTAAGGTTTTTGTATAACTGTTTTTGTATAACTGCCTTAATATTGCCTTGTCAGCAGCTAATGGGGATCCATAATAAATACAACAGCAAATAATGCTTGAGGAATCTTAACTAAAGTGTCTGTGAATAACACTAGGACACTGTGTTCCATGCTATACAAAACCCCCTCAGGGACAAGAGTAACTCATAAAGGCAATAGCAGAAGCAGAATATCAGTGGAGATAGTCTTGAGCACTAACACATCACCCATCCAAAAGGCACAGGCTGGCAACTGGGCAACGAGCCACCATGTTGGCTCAATGATGAGTAATGATCACATACAGTATGTCAGGGGGAGGGAGCGATCATTAGCACCCCAACACTCTGGCTGTGGAAGGATGGAGGGAGTGTGAGTACAAAGAGTTCTTTGAAAACCACAGATGAGCACCAGAACCAGGCTAAAGCAAAAACGGTGAACTTCTCAATGTGAAGTGATCACTGAAGACTTGTAAAGGAAAATCTTTACTCATTGCAGCAAAGTGTTGATTTCTATCATGCTAACTCTACGGACCATCACACTTCAACAAATCTCCATGTAAACCAAATGAATTGCATGCCCATATTAAGCTATCTGGAATGTAATCATATTCATTGGGACTGTCATTTTTCTCCTTTTCACATTACAGGATGTATGCAAAACATTTATCCGAATTCTGTAGACCTCAAGATTAAAAGATTAATTCAATTCCGGATAACATGACTGGTCATAATCTTTCTGCAAGGTTTGTTCACCAAGATGCAATGTAAGATGCCTTACTCGTATGTATTATAAAATAGATTACTTGCATACAAATTAGAGCTGCTTAGAACTATTGATGTTTCATTGCAGTACAAATGTACATTTTTCAGACTAAACATTACCAGTCCTCTATCACTTTTCCCTTATTAGTACAAACCACCAGTGCCAAACTATGAAGAATGAATGAAATAGGAATGAAAGAGAAAAAAATGAATACATTGAGGGTGTGACAAAGGTGATGCAGTCTAGTCACACAGAGGGCTGACTTTGCTTATTGAAAGTATGGTGACCTGCTCCATCTTGTGGACAAATATAATATTGCAAATTTGAAAATAAAAATGGCAAATTCAGAGAAATAGGCACAATCAAAGAAATTAAAAAAACACCCCCGCTCAGGTTAATTTATCAGTTAAAGAGAAGACTACTTACTAATGGTTTATATAAACTACATAACCAAAAGTATGTGGACACATGCTCGTCGTACAACTCATTCCAAAATCATGGGCATTAATATGAAGTTGGTCCCCCCTTTGCTGCTATAACAGCCTCCACTCTTCTGGGAAGGCTTTCCACTAGATGTTGGAATATTACTTGCTTCCAGTCAGCCACAAGAGCATTAGTGAGGTTCGGCGCTGATGTTGGGCGATTATGCCTGGCTCGTAGTCGGCGTTCCAATTCATCCCAAAGGTGTTCGAAGGGGTTGAGGTCGGGCTCTGTGCAGGCCAGTCAAGTTCTTCCACACAGATCTCGACAAGCCATTTCTGTATGGACTCGATTTGTGCACGGGGGCCTTTCCCAAACTTGCACAGAATCGTCTAGAATGTCATTGTATGCTGTAGAGTTAAGAATTCCCTTCACAGGAACTAAGGGGCCTAGTCCGAACCATGAAAAAACAACCCCAAACTTTACTGTTGGCGCTATGCATTGGGGCAGGTAGCGTACCATTGTTCCTGTTCCCAAGAAAGCTAAGGTAACTGAGCTAAATGACTTCCGTCATCATGAAGTACTTTGAGAGACTAGTCAAGGACCATTTCACCTCCACCCTACCTGACACCCTAGACCCACTCCAATTTGCTTACCGCCCAAATAGGTCCACAGACAATGCAATCTCAACCACACTGCACACTGCCCTAACCCATCTGGACAAGAGGAATACCTATGTGAGAATGCTGTTCATCGACTACAGCTCGGCATTTAACACCATAGTGCCCTCCAAGCTCGTCATCAAGCTCGAGACCCTGGGTCTCGACCCCGCCCTGTGCAACTGGGTACTGGACTTCCTGACGGGCCGCCCCCAGGTGGTGAGGGTAGGCAACAACATTTCCACCCCGCTGATCCTCAACACTGGGGCCCCACAAGGGTGCGTTCTGAGCCCTCTCCTGTACTCCCTGTTCACCCACGACTGCGTGGCCACGCACGCCTCCAACTCAATCATCAAGTTTGCGGACGACACAACAGTGGTAGGCTTGATTACCAACAACGACGAGACGGCCTACAGGGAGGAGGTGAGGGCCCTCGGAGTGTGGTGTCAGGAAAATAACCTCACACTCAACGTCAACAAAACTAAGGAGATGATTGTGGACTTCAGGAAACAGCAGAGGGAACACCCCCCTATCCACATCGATGGAACAGTAGTGGAGAGGGTAGTAAGTTTTAAGTTCCTCGGCGTACACATCACAGACAAACTGAATTGGTCCACCCACACAGACAGCATCGTGAAGAAGGCGCAGCAGCGCCTCTTCAACCTCAGGAGGCTGAAGAAATTCGGCTTGTCACCAAAAGCACTCACAAACTTCTACAGATGCACAATCGAGAGCATCCTGTCGGGCTGTATCACCGCCTGGTACGGCAACTGCTCCGCCCACAACCGTAAGGCTCTCCAGAGGGTAGTGAGGTCTGCACAACGCATCACCGGGGGCAAACTACCTGCCCTCCAGGACACCTACACCACCCGATGTCACAGGAAGGCCATAAAGATCATCAAGGACATCAACCACCCGAGCCACTGCCTGTTCACCCCGCTATCATCCAGAAGGCGAGGTCAGTACAGGTGCATCAAAGCTGGGACCGAGAGACTGAAAAACAGCTTCTATCTCAAGGCCATCAGACTGTTAAACAGCCACCACTAACACTGAGTGGCTGCTGCCAACACACTGACTCAACTCCAGCCACTTTAATAATGAGAATTGATGGGAAATGAGGTAAAATATATCACTAGCCACTTTAAACAATGCTACCTAATATAATGTTTACATACCCTACATTATTCATCTCATATGTATATGTATATACTGTACTTTATATCATCTACTGCATCTTTATGTAATACATGTATCACTAGCCACTTTAACTATGCCACTTTGTTTACATACTCATCTCATATGTATATACTGCACTCAATACCATCTACTGTATCTTGCCTATGCCGCTCTGTACCATCACTCATTCATATATCTTTATGTACATATTCTTTATCCCCTTACACTTGTAGGTAGTAGTTTTGGAATTGTTAGTTAGATTACTTGTTATTACTGCATTGTCGGAACTAGAAGCACAAGCATTTCGCTACACTCGCATTAACATCTGCTAACCATGTGTATGTGACAAATAAAATTTGATTGGATTTTGATTTGATACTCCCGGCATCCGTCAAACCCAGATTCGTCCGTCGGACTGCCAGATGATGAAGTGTGTCCATCAGTCCAGAGAAAACGTTTCCACTGCTCCAGAGTCCAATGGTGGCAAACTTTACACCACTCCTGTCGACGCTTGGCATTGCGCACGATCTTAGGTTTGTGTGCAGCTGCTCAGCCATGGAAACCCATTTCAGGAATCACCCAACAAACAGTTATTGTGCTGACGTTGCTTCCAGAGGCAGTTTGGAACTCAGTAGTGAGTGTTGCAAACGAGGACAGGCAATTCATCAAATCCAAATACATATTTGTCACATACATGTGCTTATCATATGTTATTGCAGGTGCAGCGAAATGCTTGTGTTTCTAGCTCCAACAGTGTGGTAATATCTAACAACTAATATCTAACAGTACACACAAATATAAAATAACGGAATGGAATTAAGAATATATAAATATTTGGGGACGCGCAATGTCAGAGGTATAGACACATACAGTAGAATAGAATACAGTAGATTAGGATAGAATATAGTAGAATAGGATATAATGAGATGAGTCATGCAAAATATGTCAACATTATTAAAGCTGCCAGTGATTTCAAGTCTATGTACACTACCGGTCAAAAGTTTTAGAACACCTACACATTCAAGGGTTTTTCTTTATTTTTTTTATTTTTTTTACCATTTTCTACATTGTAGAATATTAGTACATCAAAACTATGAAATAACACGTATGGAATCATGTCGTAACCAAAAAAAAGTACAAAATAAATCAAAATATATTTTATATTTGAGATTCTTCAAATAGCCACCCTTTGCCTTGTTGACAGCTTTGCACACTCTTGGCATTCTCTCACCCAGCTTCATGAGGTAGTCACCTGGAATGCTGTTCAATTAACAGGTGTACCTTCTTAAAAGTTCATTTGTGGAATTTATTTCCTTCTTAATGTGTTTGAGCCAATCAGTTGAGTTGTGACAAGGTGGGGGAGGGTATACAGAAGAGCGGCTCAAATAAGCAAAGAGAAACGACAGTCTATTACTTACGACATGAAGGTAAGTCAATACGGAACATTTCAAGAACTTCTTCAAGTGCAGTCGCAAAACCCATCAAGCGCTATGATGAAACTGGCTCTCATGAGGACCGGAACAGGAACGGAAGACCCATAGTTCTCTGCGGCAGAGGATACGTTCATTAAAGTTAACAGCACCTCCGAAATTGCGGCCCAAATAAATGCTTCACAGAGTTCAAGTAACAGACATCTCAACATCAACCGTTCAGGGGAGACTGCGAATCAGGCCTTCATGGTCGAATTGCAGCAAAGAAACCACTACTAAAGGACACCACAATAAGAAAAAACTTGTTTGTCAAATGACCTGACTTACACAATCCCCCGACCTCAAAAAAAAAAAATTCTAGATTGTTTGGGGATGTGTCGGACCGCAGAGTGAAGGAAAAGCAGCCAACAAGCACTCAGCATATGTGGAAACTCCTTCAAGACTGTTGGAAAAGCATTCCAGGTGAAGCTGGTTGAGAGAATGCAAAGTGTGAAAAGCTATTTGAAGAATCTGAATTTGTTTAACACTTTTGGTTACTACATGATTCCATGTGTTATTTCATAGTTTTGATGTCTTCAGTATTATTCTACAATGTAGAAAATAGTAAAAATAAAGAAAAACCCTTGAATGAGTAGGTGTTCTAAAACTTTTGACTGGTAGTGTATAGGGCAGCTGCCTCTTATGTGCTAGTGATGGCTATTTAAACGGTCTGATGGCCTTGAGATAGAAACTGTTTTTCAGTCTCTCGGTCCCTGCTTTGATGCACCTGTACGGACCACGCCTTCTGGATGATAGTAGGGTGAATAGGCAGTGGCTCGGGTGGTTGTTGTCCTTGATTATCTTGGCCTTCCTGTGACATCAGGTGCTGTAGGTGTCCTGGAGGGCAGGTAGTTTTCCCCCAATGATCCGTTGGGTAGACTGCGCCACCCTCTGGAGATCCCTGCGGTTGCAGGCGGTACAGTTGCCATACCAGGCGGTGATACAGCCCATTAGGGTGCTCTCAATTGTGCATCTGTAAAAGTTTGTGAGGATTTTAGGTGCCAAGCCAGATTTAGGTGCCAAGCCAAATGAAGAGGCGCTGTGATGGGTACACCGAGGAACATGAAGCTTTCCACCTTCTCCACTGCGGTCCTGTAGATGTGGATGGGGGGGGGGGGGGTGCTCCCTCTGCTGTTTCCAGAAGTCCACTATCAGCTCATTTGTTTTGTTGACGTTGGGTGAGAGGTTGGCACCACACTCCCAGGGCCCTCACCTCCTCTTTGTAGGCGGTCTCGTCATTGTTGGAAGTCAGGCCTACTACAGTTGTGTCGTCTGCAAACTTGATGATTGAGCTGGAGGAGTGCGTGGCCATGCAGTCATGGGTGAACAGGGAGTAAGGGAGGGGGCTGAGCATGCATCCTTGTGGGGCCACACTGTTGAGGATCAGCAAAGTGGAGGCGTTGTTTCCTACCTTCACCACCTGGAAGTGGCCCTTCAGGAAGTCCAGGACCCAGTTGCACAGGGCGTGGTTCAGACCCTGGGCCTCAAACTTAATGATGAGCTTGGAGGGTACTATGGTGTTGAATGCTGAGCTATTGTCAATGAACAGCTTTCTTACATAGGTATTCCTCTTGTCCAGATGAGATAAGGCAGTGTGTGGTGCGATGGCAATTGCATCGTCTGTGGATCTATTGGGGCGGTAAGCAAATTGAAGTGGGTCTAGGGTGTCAGGTAAGGTAGAGGTCAAGGATCATATCACTAGTCTCTCAAAGCACTTCATGATGACAGAAGTGAGTGCTACAGGGAGATAGTAATTTACTTTAATTACCTTTGCTTTCTTGGGTACAGAAACAATGGTGGACATATTGAAGCATGTGGGGACAACAGACTGGGATAGGGAGAGATTAAATATGTCCGTAAACACTCCAACCAGCTGGTCTGCGCATGCTCTGAGGACGCAGCTTGGGATGCCATCTGGACCGCAAGGGTTAACACGCTTAAATGTCATACTTATGTCAGCCACGAAGGAGAGCCTACAGTCCTTGGTAGCAGGCTGCGTCCGTGGCACTGTTTTATTCTCAAAGCGGGCGAAGGTGTTTAGCTTAGCTGGTTTTTAGCTGGTTTTCCCTTTGTGGTCCGTGATTGTCTGTAGACCCTGCCACATACGTCTCATGTCCGTGCCGTTGAATTTCAACTCCACTTTGTCTTTATACTTATGGTTTTCCTGTTTGATTGCCTTACGGAAGGAATAACTACACTGTTAGTATTTGGCCATATTCCCAGTCACCTTGACATGGTTAAATGCGATGGTTCACGCTTTCAGTTTTGCGCAAATGCTGCCATCTATCCACGGTTTCTGGTTAGGGTAGGTTTTAATAGTCACAGTGGGTACAACATCTCCTATACACTTCCTGATAAACATCCGTCACCGTATCAGTGTATTCGTCTGTTGTTCTCAGAGGCTACCCAGAACATATCCCAGTCCGCGTGATCAAAACAATCTTGAAGCATGGATACCAAATTGGTCAGACTTGAATAGTCCTTAGCACAGGTTCTTCCTGTTTAAGTTTCTGCCTATAGGAAGGGAGCAGCAAAATGGAGTCGTGATCAGATTTGCTGAAGGGAGGGCAGGGGAAGGCCTTGTAGGCATCCCAGAAGTTGGAGTAGCAGTGGTCGAGTGTTTTAGCAGTGCGAGTACTACAGTCAATGTGTTGATAGAACTTCGGTAACATTTTCCTCAAATTTGCTTTGTTAAAATTCCCAACTACAATAAATGTGGCCTCAGGATATGTGTTTTCCAGTTTGCATAAAGTCCAGTGAAGTTAGAGGGCCGTTGTGGTATTGGCTTGAGTGGGAATATACACAGCTGTGACTATAACCGAAGAGAATTCTCTTGGGAGGTAATACAGTCGGCATTTGATTGTGAAGTATTCTAAGTCTAGTGAACAGAAGGACTGGAGTTCCTGTATGTTATCACAATCACACCATGAGTAGTTAATCATGAAACATACTCATGGTGTGATTGTGATAACATACAGGAACTCCAGTTCCGCCCTTGTTCTTCCCGGAGAGAGATTTATTCCTGTCTGCACGATGAACTGAGAACCCAAATGGCTGAACAGACTCAGACAGTATATCCCGAGAGAGCCATGTTTCCGTCAAAGAATATGGTACAATCCCTGATGCGTCTCTGGAAGGAAATCCTTGCCCTGAGCTTCTCAACTTAATTATCCAGAAACTGAACATCAGCGTGGTGTGCACGCCTCCTGAGTCGGACTAAAAATCCACTCCGAGTTTTGGAACAGCCTCTGGGATAAGTTCAATTGCACTGGGGGGTACGAACAAAGAATACGTTTTGGGACAGTCGTATTCCTGGTTGTAATGCTGGTGAGTTACCACCGCTCTGATATGCAAAAGTTCTTCCCGGCTGTATGTAATAACACAACACGTTTCCTGGGCTATTAATGTAAGAAATAACACAAATAAAATACTGCAAAGTTTCCTAAGAGCTTGAAGCACAGCAGCCCTATCCGCGCTTCAGCACTAGGCGGTCCTGTGCTGTAAGCATGTGGCCAATCACTTCACGGCTGAGCCGTTATTGCACCAAGACGTTTCCACTTCACAATAACAGTAGTTGACCAGGGTAGCTCTTGCAAAGCAGAAATTTGACGAACTGACTTGTTGGAAAGGTGGCGTCCTATGACGGTGCCAAGTTAAAAGTCACTTAGCTCTTCAGTAAGGCCATTCTACTGCCAATGTTGTAGAGATTAGAGATTGCATGGCGGTTTGCTCGGTTTTATACACCTGTCAGCAACGGGTGTGCCTGAAATAGCCAAATCCACTCATTTGAAGGGGTATCCAAATACTTTTTATATTTAGTGCATTCAGAAAGTTCAGACCCCTTGACTATTTCCACATTTTGTTATGTTACAGCCTTATTCTAAAATTGATTAAATCGTTTTTCCCCTAAATCTACACAAATAGCCCATAATGACAAAGCCAAAAACAGTTTATTTGCAAATGTATAAAAAATGTAAAACTGAAATATCACATTTACATAAGTAATCAGACCCTTTAACTTGTTGAAGCACCATTGGCAGCAATTACAGCCAAGTCTCAAGTCTTCTTGGGTAAGGTACAAGCTTGGTACACATGTATTTGGGGAGTTTCTCCCATTCTTCTCTGCAGATCCTCTCAAGCTCTGTCAGATTGGATGGGCAGCATTGCTGCACAGCTATTTTCAGGTCTCTCCAGAGATGTTCAAGTCTGGGCTCTGGCTAGGCCACAAGGACATTGAGACTGGTCCCAAAAGCTACTCTTGTGTTGTCTTGGCTGTGTGCTTAGGGTCGTTGTCCTGTTGGAAGGTGAACCTCCGCCCCACTCTGAGGTCCTGAGCAGGTTTTCATCAAGGGATCTATGTACTCACTCCGTTCATCTTTCCCTCAATCCTGACTAGTCTCCCAGTCCCTGCCACTGAAAAACATCCCCACTGCATGATGCTGCCCCCACCATGCTTCACCATAGGGATGGTGCCAGGTTTCCTCCAGACGGGACGTTTGGAATTCATGGTAAAGAGTTCAAACCTGGTTTCATCAGACCAGAGAATCTTGTTTCTCATGGTCTGATAGTCCTTTAGGTGCCTTTTGGCAAACTCCAAGCAGGCCGTTCTGTGCCTTTTACTGGGGATTGGCTTCCATCTGCTCTGACATGCACTGTCAACTGTGGGACCCTACATAGATAGGCGTGTGCCTTTGCAAATCATGTCCAATCAATTGAATTGACCACAGGTGGACTCCAATCAAGTTGTAGAAACATCAAGGATGATCAATGGAAACAGGATGCACCTGAGCTCAATTTCAAATCTCATAGCAAAGGGTCTGAATACTTATGTAAATAAAGGTATGTTTTTATTTGTAATAAATCAGCAAAAATTTCCACAAACCTATTTTCGCTTTGTCATTATGGGGTATTGTGCATAGATTGATGAGGGAAATAATGTATTTATTAAATTTTAAAATAAAGCTGTAAAGTAACAAAAATGTGGAAAAAGTCAAGGGGTCTGAATACTTTCCGAATGCATTTTAAAGTATATGTGAACCACATGACTTCCATGACAAAGATCCAGACCACTTTATCATCAATGTGCTTCATTTAGAAAATGTTGTTCATAAACATACACAGAAGATTGACCATTGAGCATAGACTTAATGTTTGTTACTCTCTCACGACTGTCTTGAGGGAAAAAAAGTGCCAAATTTGCTACGTAGATTTCCAGAAACTGAAGTGGTCATTGAAGGTCTCACATGCTGAATAGGAGACAATTCGTTGGTTTAAGGGAAAGAGGGATAGAAAGAAAAATAGGTTATAAAAATACAAAGACAGAGCATAAGGAAGAGACCCTCCCAGGAGAATGGACTGGTTTTGAAGGTAAATAAGCACACTGCCAAGGCTACATATGACAGTGACATACAGGAAGGAAAGAAGCCAGAAAACTAAAATATTACAGCAAAAAAGTAGCCTCTCATCACCAGTCATTCCACTTATGGATTAGATGTGTGAGTGGCTCAAGTGTAACCGGGGAGGAGTCCCAAATGGCACCCCATTTCCTTTATAGTGCACTACTTTTGACCAGGGCCCATAGGGTTCTGAACTATGCAGCGAATAGGGTGCCATTTGGGAGACAGACCTTGTTATGGGGACGGACTGTATGGCGCTCGGCTGACTGGGACCGGACAGGGCCATATACACGGAGTATACAGTACCAAACATTAGGCACACCTTCCTAATATGGAGTTGCACCCCCTTTCACATTCAGAACAGCCTAAATTGGCCAGGGCATGGACTCAAAGGTATTGAAAGTATTCCACAGACATGCTGGCCCATGCTGACTCCAATGCTTCCCACAGTTGTGTCAAGTTGGCTGGATGTCATTTGGGTGGTGGACCATTCTTGATAAGACATGGGAAACTTTTGAGCATGAAAAACTCAGCAGCGGTGCAGTTCTTGACACAAACCGGTGTGCCTGGCACCAACTACCATACCCCATTCAAAGGCACTTAAATATTTTTGTCTTGCCCATTCACCCTCTGAATGGCACATATACACAATCAATGTTTCAATTGTCTCAAGGTTTAAAAATCCTTCTTTAACCTCTTCTCACTTTCATCTACACGGATTTATGCGAATTTACAAAGTGACATCAATAAGGGATCATAGCTTTCACCTGGGTCAGTCTGTCATGGAAAGAGCAAGTGTTCTTAATATGTTTTGTATAGTCAGTGTATAGTCTGACCTTTTAAGGCATATTTGAGCATCTAAAAAGTTATAATAATACCAGTTAATTTTCAAAGTGTTAAGATGAATGAAAATACAGAATTTCAGGGTGTTCATTTACATTTTAAATGTAACATTACTTGAAAAAGTAAAAAGGCACAACGCTCGCTCAACATCATTTTTTTATTTTTTACCTCTTGAATGATAGGGCAAACTGTAGATTTCCGCCTAAATAGACATACCCAAAAGTTACAATTTTTCATGACGGCCATAAACAATAACAATAGTTTTAGAAATGTCTGGAATTCACCTTTCCGAGAAAAAAATGTTTGAAATTGCTGAGTTGTACTCACTTTAGAGGACACAAGCTCAAGTACATAGTAAAAACATGAAAATATGAAATGGGAAAAAAAATCTTGCTTTTTTTTTTCTTTCAATCCAACAAAAACGGAGAAATAGGGCTTGAAATGACTGATGCTTTGTAAATATAGTAACAATCAAATTATAAATGACTTACTATAAAATTGCACCTTTCTTTAAAATAAACATGATCATACTTCGTTACAGTACAATCAATATTGGCACTATTTCATATAACTGACAGAATTTTCTTCTAAATGTCCACTGAGCAGCACAGAGCCAATTCAAATGTGTGCAGACTCGTTACTTCAGCTTTAAGCACAACGCGATTTCATCAATCTGTGACCAAGAAAAAGTGGTCTTGTTTCAATTTTAAGAAATTAATTAGTATTATTTCATGTTAAGAGCTCTAAATCCGGCTGAGAATATCACAGAGATGAAACCACAACTGCTGGATTCGCTAGACTGTCCCCTTTTATATATGTATCAGTTACTCAGAGGAAGAGCAAATCGATTCTGTCTGGATAGGGCAGAAAATGTGACATGTCGCTCCCTTTGCAAATGTCGGTTCCACTGATTGAGAGTGGGCACTATGAGGCACAGGTCCCTATGACATTCAAACAGCGCCTCGTACACCAAACTGTCAGACGGAATTGCTCCAGAGCCACGCAAATTGCCCCATATAGGAGACTTAACATCCTAAGTAAAAATGCTTGATTTTTCAGCCATCAATGGCCTTCCTCAGAACTAGGTTGATGGCAGAAACATCAAGCTTTTTAACTTTGCTTAAATAAAACAAGGAGTTTTTAAATGCTGAGTGTTGCACCTTTTTATTTTCAATGAAGGTGCCCTTCACTTCTTCCAAATTAAAACATTACTTACATATTATTTTACAGTTTAAATGAAAAGGTTAACTTTTTTTGTAAATGGAACGTTATGGAAGTGTCCAAACTTTTTATTTCACTTGGTTTTGACAAACTTATCCCACCGGTGATAAACTTCATCATGCTTGTTCTGCAGTTGCAGGGTCACAGATAAAACATGAACAAACTCTCCAAAAACACCCAAATACATATTTTTAGAAACAGTAACGCTCTCAGTATAGCAATGCAGGTCTTGAGCAATGCCCGGAGAAGGCCTACACTGAGAAGTATCGCTTGAGTCCAACAAAGTAGAATTTAAAGTTTGGAATGACGTCTAAAGACCTACATCGTTATACTGAGCGCAATGCTGTTTTTAAAAGGACATATTTGGGTGTTTTTTGAGCTTTTGTTCATGTTATATCTGTGTGCCTGCAACTGCAGAACGAGCATGAGGAAGTCTATGGCTGGTGGGGTAAGTTTCTCAAAACCAAGTGAAATTGCAAAAAAGTGTCTGGACACTTCTATAAAATGCCATATACATCCAAAATACAGATTTGGTTAAAATAAAGTGAACCTGTTCATTAGGTAAAAGACAAATACAGAGCCTGTTCAGTACAAATACATCTTCTACATTTAAGTATATAGATTACTCTGAGCCTCAGTGATTATGGCAAACTTTCGGAGGACGTCAGCACTCAGACAAGGCTCCAACTGGAGGTAAAATGTGGGGAGAGAGAGGGAGAGAGAAAGAGAGATCAGCAAAAGACAAAGCTTTTGAGAACCCTGAACAGTGATGAATAGCTACCATTAGGACATTGATACTGATACTGGGATGACTTAGTCGGGGTTGCAACTTAACGTTGAGTTAGAAAACAAAAGCTGCAATTTCGAAATGTGGTTGTAAGCTACATTTGTTTGATCGGTAAGTTAGTTTTGATAGCTGGCCGCTAGACTTGTAGTAAGCATGGTCGAATTACTGACTGGGATAGGCCCCATTGTTCATCAGTCATATTGAAAACTGCTAACATTTGCCTCTATCCTATGGCAAAATGTCTAGAACTGCAGGAAATGAGTTATAAAAGTGCAAAGTCTTCTCTCCACCCCACGGCAAAATGGGCAGAATTTTAGGAAATCAAATTTAAAGCGCAAAAATGTTCTGCTCCCTACTCTACAATGTATTCGCTCACCTTGACCAACTTGCTTAGACACAACAGGGCAGGTTTGAAGGTTTCCATGGTGATAGAGTCTGGGCTGATGACATCAGTGTAGCATTGGTACAGAACAGCTGGAATCTGATGGACTTGGCAGTGGCTCAGTACTGAGGAAAGAATAGAGATCCGTTTTAGTATTTGGGTTATTCTGTGTGAAAAGGAAGCAGAAATTAACCAAAAATAACTATAATGTAATCCATAGAAAGGTCCTAAGGAGAAAGAATGACAAATTCAGCAAGTTGGCTAATATGCATGATATGGCAAGAATCTTTGACAAATTAAATCATGTTTGGTTAATGCAAGTGCTTTTACGCAAATAATACATGCCTGAACATGGTTGGGGGCAAATTCCATTTCAAAGTCGATCAATTTAATGAATTGAAAATAGTCCATTATTTAATTACGTGGAATAAATGGAAGACTTCAACCCAGGGAATCAAAGACATCGGTATGGTGGTACCTGCAGCTGGCAGTCCAGTGAGGATGTTTGGCTGCTCTAGTGCAGGGCAGAGGGCCTGGCCCTTGGAGGCACTGCTCTTGAGGGAGCGTAGGAAAGGGACAGCGCTACCGTAGAGGTAGTCTGGCGTTTTGTACTCAGCCACAGGGCTGTCCGACAGCACCATCACACTGAGCCCTCTCTTCTGGAGGCAGCCAAACACCTAGAACCAGAGGGAAGGAGGGAGAAAGATAAGAGGCCGTAGTCATTGTTGACCAGTACTTTTACAGTCACATCTACTTATAGTCATATCAAGCAGTGGACAACCTGAACCTCTATGGCATCTATAAAATCACAAGAGCATTACCTTTTCTGTCCATTGAAACAGTTGGTCCTCCGCAATGTAACAAGTGCTTTGGCAGACCAGGACCTTCAAAAGCAACACAAGAATATACTTTAAAGCAGTCGTCACCAACCAGTCGATCGCAAGGCTTTCCTCGTTTTTCCCTTCCTCCAAGGCTTTCCTTTATTTTTAAACACTTTTTACCCCTTTTTCTCCCCACTTTTAGGATATCCAATTGGTAGTTACAGTCTTGTCCAATAGCTGCAAACCCCATAGAGACTCAGGAGGGGCAATGGTTGAGAGCCATGCGCCCTCCAAAACACAACCCGCACTGCTTGACACTGCTCGCTTAACCCGGAAGCCAGTAGCACCAATGTGCCAGAGTTAACACTGTACAGCTGGCATTAAAAAAAAAGAAGCCCAACGATAAAGCCTCAAGTTACTCTTTTTTTTAATTAGTTTTGCACTGTTTGTGGTAGGTGCACTTGATTCAACTGCCCTTCACACCAGGTATCGTAGTGTTCCCATTTGAACCATTTCATGTGTCTGACGGTACAAACTCTACTCGCCCGGGGAGCAAATTAAGTACACCCATAGGTCTACCACTGGCCAATCAGATAGCTCAGATCACCGTGTCTGGAGTTTACACAAGCCCACAGCGAAGCTGATAGTTGACTCAAGTGTGAGATTTCAAAACATTAGCAATCATGACTAGAACCTGTCAGAAAATACAGCAAAGAGCTGCTGTTTTATTCAGCACTGTCACATTTCTAAGCCATAAAAGAAACCTCCCAGTGAAGCACCAGTGACTCGGTCAATAAGAAAGTGGTCAGATGAAGCAGATGCTAAGCTACAGGACTGTTTTGCTAGCACGGACTGGAAAATGTTCCGGGATTCTTCCGATGCATTGAGGAGTACACCACATCAGACACTGGCTTCATCAATAAGGCCATTGATGACGTCGTCCCCACAGTGACTGTACATATACCTCAACCAGAAGCCATAGATTACAGGCAACATTCGCACTGAGCTAAAGGGTAGAGCTGCCGGTTTCAAGGAGTGGGACTCTAACCCAGAAGCTTATAAGAAATCCCGCTATGCCCTCTGACGAACCATCAAACAGGCAAAGCGTCAACACAGGACTAAGATCGAATCGTACTAAACCGGCTCTGACGCTCATCGGATGTGGCAGGGCTTGCAAACTATTACAGACTACAAAGGGAAGCACTGCCGAAAGCTGCCCAGTGACACGAGAATACCAGACGAGCTAATTTAGTTCTATGCTCGCTGAGGCAAGTAACACTGAAGTATGCATGAGAGCATGAGCTGTTCCGGACGACTGTCTGATCATGCTTACTCATAGCATGCACTGACCAGCTTGCAAGTGTCTTCACTGACATTTTCAACCTCTCCCTGTCTGAGTCTGTAATACCAACATGTTTCAAGCTGACCGCCATAGTCCCTGTGTCCAAGAACACTAAGGTATCCTGCCTAAATGACTACTGACCCGTAGCAGTCACGTCTGTAGCCATGAAGTGCTTTGAAAGGCTGGTCATGGTTTACATCAACACCATTATACCAGAAACCCTACATCCACTCCAATTTGCATACCGCCCCAACAGATCCACAGATGATACAATCTCCATTGCACTCCACACTGCCCTTTCACCCCTAGACAAAAGGAAGACCTATGTGAGAATGCTCTTCATTGACTACAGCTCAGTGTTCAACACCATAGTGCCCTCAAAGCTCATCACTAAGCTAAGGATCCTGGGACTAAACACCCCCCACTGCACCTGGATCCTGGACTTCCTGACGGGCCGCACCAGGTGGTAAGGGTAGGTAACAACACAGCCGCCATGCCGATCCTGAACACGGGGGCCACTCATGGGTGCGTGCTCACTCCCCTCCTATACTCCCTGTTCACTCATGACTGCATGGCCAAGCACCACTCCAACACCATCATTAAGTTTGCTGATCACCGACAACGACGAGACAACCTATAGGGAGGAGGTCAGAGACCTGGCCATGTGGTGCCAGAACAACAATCTCTCCCTCAACGTGATCAAGACAAAGGAGATGGTGGACTACAGGAAAAAGTGGGCCGAGCACTCCCCCATTTTCATCGACAGGGCTGTAGTGGAGCAGGTTGAGAACTTCAAGTTCCTTGGTGTCCACATCACCAACAAACTAACATGTTCCAGGCACACCAAGACAGTCGTGAAGAGGGCACGACAAAACATATTCCCCCTAAAGAGACTGAAAAGATTTGGCATGGGTCATCAAATGGTTCTACAGCTGCACCATCGAGAGCATCCTGACTGGTTGCATCACTGCCTGGTATGGCAACTGCTCGGCCTCCGACCGCAAGCCACTACAGAGGTATTTTTTCTTAAAACTGCATTGTTGGTTAAGGGCTTGTAAGTATGCATTTCACTGTAAGGTCTACTACACCTGCTGTATTCGGCGCATGTGACAAATAACATTTTATTTGATCCACTCGCACTACAAAATTTATCGAGACTTGCGTCGCTATTAGCGGCTTGCCTTTCTAATATCGAGGAGTAGCCTATTTCACGTTCTCTGATCATACGAGTAACATGAATTGGTGCATGAGTCAGAAAACCATCAGAGGTAGCCTCTCACAAAACCCACCCTCTGCTGAGACTGACCATCAGAGGCAGGCACCATCAGTCCAGTAAAATAAACAATTTCAATTAGTAATGCTACAAATGATCTATTACCAGTGGGATCATATCTCAGGTTTTGAAATATATATTTTTTTAAATAGTCTGAGAAGCACAACATTGGCAGGGCAATTCAAGAATAGTTTACATGCATTGAGAATATATTGAGCTTATAGCCTATGCACAAACCTCACTGCTACAGAACTGATTTTGAAAGGTTCATGTTGCATAGGCTTAGGATGAAGTCATGATTTTTTTTTTATCACAGCCTGCATTTTGACAAAGTGATCTCAGCTCATGAAAGGTTGGTGACCACTGCTTTACAGAATCTGCTATAATCGCTGAGTCACTGACTACAGTAGCAATGAAAAGATTGCTGGAACACACCTTTAAAGGTAGAGTCAGCAATCCAGAAACATTTATGTTTTTATCCCGCAGCTATAATATTGCAGCAGTGTGAAGCGCACGTGTCTTTATTTTTGGAAAGTGCAACGTCTGACATAGCGCTCATCTGCAATATTTGCGGTTCATCCTACTGCTCGTTGCAACATCACATCACTGCGTCTCAGTTTAATTTGTATACCAACTCAGTGGCCTTGTGGTTAGTGTCCATCCTGAAATTGGAAGATCGATCCCTGGTTGAGTCATACCAACGAACAGGACCATATGCCTCTCTGCTTGGCACTGAGCAGATGGATTAATGCTGCAACAGACTAGTGTCCAAACACAGGCTTCTGAACGATGGGCCGTTGTGGTTTGGACAAGGCTTAGACCTTTAATTTGATTGTATCCTATGTACAATTGTTGGTGTGCATTGTGTTTGATCAGCCACTCACTGCTGGGTTGTCCCTGTGTCGGTAGAAGAGACAGGCTGGCTCTCCAGGCAGTGGGGCAATGCTCTGTCTACTGGAGCCCCTACTCCTCTCATTCCATAGTGACACATGGCCCACTGCATCCCAGCTTTCAGTGTTCAACACATATGCAGACAGAAATCCTGAAAACAATAGGAGAGAATTTTCATTCCTTGAGAGAAAGAGTTAGACCAGGAGTGTATTCATTAGTCGGATTCTGTTGCAAAACTTGACAGAAAAGCTGTTTGGTTGCATTTCGTTCTTAAACGGAAGTTGTAGTTAATTTTAAAAGTATGGTTTTCATGCGTTGCCATGTCCATCCCAATAGTCTGCAGAACACGTGGCACAAGCTGCACATCTATAAATTACAAAATCTTCCATACTCCAAAGTTAAATCCATAGGGTTCCTTCCGCCAGTCACTTTGTTTTTTAAGAGAGGTGACTGAACTACAACTTCCGTTTAAGAACAAAACAGGACTCAACAGCTTTTCACATTATGAAGAGCGTTGAGTAAACTGTTTGTTGTAAAACGTTTTACAACGGAATCCGACTAATGGATACACCCCAGTCGTCACAGGTGAGCTTTTATTTAACTAGGCAAGTCAGTTAAGAACACATTCTTATTTGCAATGACGGCCTAACCCGGACGACTCTGGGCCCTACGACCAGTTGTGATACAGCTTGAAATCGAAACATGGTCTGTAGTGACGCCTCTAGCACCGAGATGCAGTGCTTTTGTCCGCTGCGCCACTCGAGAGCTTACCTGCAGCATTAGTGCCCACGGCAATGATGAGGTCTGAGCATTGCAATTTGTTGCTGCCAGAGTCCTCAAGTGATTGTGCGACTTCAGGGCACCACACAATATGGACCTCCCTGTTGAACCAGAACACCAGTCAGTCAAAAACGTTACACTTAGTCACCGTGTACTAACGTATTGAAATAAAATGAGTTGTGTACAGTTGAGAACAGAGGACATGTTATTTTGACAAGCGATGGATATTTCAAAAGAACCATCTACTGCATAAGCTACAAACGCGAACCATTTCAAAGCCTTCGCTAACTAGTTGCCAAGTGAAACTGAAAGCTCAATAGCGTGCAGTTTGTGAGTCGTTAGCTAGCTTTGTGAGTCGTTAGCTAGCTTAGCTACCTCTTTTCTTCTATCTCTCTGTGAATTCGCTCATCTTCGTTTTCATCATCCAGATCATCGTCGTCTTCTTCGACTGCACGCGAGTAAACAGATAAAACCTCTCCGAAAAACGTTGCCATCGTATATTGTATGACTGTAGCTAGCTAGATGACCGTGCTGACAAAAAAATGGGAGAATCTCAATTGTCTCTCCTCGCGTCCTCTCTGCTCCTTCTCAAAACCCATTGGAGGAGCAGGTCAGAAGGTCTGGACCAGCTGGTTTTCTCATCCAATGGGTTTTGAGAAAGAGGCGAGGAGAGCAGTGTTGCCAACTGATTTTCAGGGGAAGTTGCTAGAGGCAGGTCGATTTGTTGCTAAAAGTTGCTAAATGACGTTGTGATCATTGGGTGGAATATACAATAACGTTACTCAAATTGACTGAAAAAAGTTTGGATGTTGCCACACACATACCTACTTGTTAACAAAATTAAGGAAGTTTCCTTTAAAATTATTCATAAATATTATCCTGCCAACCACTATATGAAGAAGTTTAAGGAAAACATCAACTCAAATTGCCCCTTTTGTAATGACCACCCAGAAACAGTGTTGCATCTTTTTTTGGCATTATATGCATGTAAGAAAACTGGCAAGACATCAGTAGGTTTATAATTGAACACATTTATGAAGATTTTACACTATTGTGGACAGATGTACTGTTTGGATTCTTTACATACAATAGAAATTAGATGAAACATTTTTATGTAATTCATTTCATTCTTCTTTTGGCCAAATTTCATAAACACAAATGTAAATTTACAAACAGAAAACCACATGTTTGTGCCCTACAAAAATACATTGAACTGTACGGTTAAATGCTCTACTAACAAAAAAGCTGTTAGAATTGTAAGTATATGCATGTCCCTTAAGGTCCTTGTGTATTGTAATGTGATATTCAAATCAAATTTTATTTGTCACATACACATGGTTAGCAGATGTTAATGCGAGTGTAGCGAAATGCTTGTGCATATTGTACCCACAAGCTCGAATGTCCATTGTTTGTAATCTATGTATGCTTGTGTTCCCTCTGTGCTTTATGTATTGATTTGTTGTTAATAAAAAAAAATACATTTTTACATTTTAAAAAGGAACGTGACTGTGACTGTGACAGAAAATCGTTTTTGTGTCATTTTGAGGGAAAATGCATTTTAGCGTTTGAGTCACTTTTCAAAAGTTGCTAAAAGTTCCAAATACATTTTTAAAAGTAGCTAAATTTGTTGCTAGGTGCTGTTTGAAAATAAGTTGTCAGGGTAGTCTGAAAAGTTGCTAAATATAGCATCAAAATTGCTAAATTGGCATCAATGGAGGAGAGAACACGCGATTCCTCGTTTTCTTTTTCTCCGTTTTTCCATTGAGTTCAACGCGACAGGCACCTCTATCACCGCCTATCGTGCTGGAGTGTAACAAAATATACAGTCGCTAGTGAAAGTCTACACCTCTTGCAGTCACATTTTGCTGCCTTAATTTAAATCTAAAACGGGATCTAAAACGGGTAAAGCTTTTGCTACCGATCTACACAGCCTACTTGACATTTTCAAAGTGAAAGAAAATTATAGAGCATTTTCCTATTATTATTATTATTATTATTATTATTAACTATGATGTCTTGATTGTGTATGTTCTCACACCCAATCATTAATATTTTGTGATGGTGGAAGCACCTCAGGCAGCCATTACAGCTGTGAATGCCATTACAGCTGTGAATCATTTTGAATAAGATTCTAACACCTTTGCACAACTTTTAGAGTAAAAAATACTGTATATTGACTGGTTTTGTCAACATTGCTCAAGCTCAGTAGGCTGAATTTGGTTAGGAATCATTGATGGACAGCAATATTCAAACATTGTCTGTGATTTTCAAGCAAATTTAAGTCAGGACTGAGACTGGAGCACTAAGCAACACAACTTGGAAAGCCATTCTGGTCTGTTTTTGGCAGAAAAATGTGAGTAATTGTCCCGCTCAGGGTTAGATATTCAGACAACTCCCGAGTCCCTGCCGGTGGCAAGCATACCACCACAATACTTGAAATGACAGGTTTCACTCTGTGTTGTATTGGATTTAACCCATCACATCCAAAGTTTTTAATTTAGACCTAAATGTTCACTTCCTCCATGTTGTCTTTTAGTATTACTTAACAGCCTTGTTGCAAACAGAATAGATTATTTGGAGTGTAATTTTTTTTAACACAAACTTCCATCTTTTCACATATTTTCATACAGTCCAGTAATGTGGAGGGAATGTAATGTTGTTGATACTCTGTATTTTAAATTATTGCGGTAGCAGCATCATGTTATTGGTATGCGTGTCACCAGCAGGGACAAGGGAGTTTGTTAGGATCAAAATAAATATGAAAGAAGCAAAACCCAAGTAAAAAGTTAGAGGAAAACCTGCCTCAGACTTCTGAATATACCCTTGGGTGGAGTTTTATTTTTCAGCGAGACAATACACATTTTAATGCCAAAGACACACCCGAATGGTTTTCCAAGTGCTATTGAGTGTTCCTGAGTGGTCCAGACTCAGTCCTGATTTAAATCTGCTTGAAAATCAGAGACAAGTTTTGAATATTTCTGTACATCAATGATTCCCAACCAATGAGCTTGAGCAATTTTGACAAAAACAATGGAATGCCACCCGAGAGGCGCAGCCTTCTAAGGCACTGCATCGCTGTGCTTGAGGCAATTAGATATCACGAAATTGGGGAGAAAAAAGGGGGTAAAATACACAACAACAAAACATTTATGATATACTGTATGTTGCCCCAACAGTAGTGCAAAATAGGTAGAATCTTATTCAAATCTGTGCGTAAAGTAGAGAATCTCACACATGCACAGAAGTTTCGGACCTTTACCTATTGGGAAGAGGGTTCCAGAGGATATTTATGCTGTGTTCATAATGTCTAGTCAATTCTTAAATACGAGCATACGACTGGGAAAAATCCACTTGAACACCCCTCTAGCTCGTAATTACTAGTGGTAAACTAGTAGTCTATCATTTCTGAGCTCCCACATGATGAACTCCGACTTCACCTACTATTTTTAATTAATTAGGAAAAGTTTCTATATATTTTTTTTCAAGGCTACAACTGTGCAAGGAGCGTGTAGACTTTCAATAGGCATTATAGCTCTGCTGGAACCCATCTGTCTTATAGGTAGATTAGATAATATAAAATCCATGCGCTTACTGTGGGTGAAAAGCTTACCCTTAGATCAGACCGATATTATTATTTAATTTCTTTTACTTTTTACCCCAAAATTGGTAGATACAGTCTTGTCCCATTGCTGCAACTCCCGTACGGACTCGGGAGAGGTGAAGGTCGAGAACCATGCGTCCTCCCGAAGCACGACCCTGCCAAGCCGCACTGCTTCTTGACACAGTGCTCGCTTAACCCGGAAGCCAGTCGCCCCAATGTGTCGGAGGAAACACCGTCCAACTGCTAACCGTGTCAGCGTGCATGCGCAAAGCCCGCCACAGGAGTCGCTAGAGCACGATGGGACAAGGACATTAACCTGGTAAAGGAATACACTTTCTGGCCTAAATACAACACATCACTGAGTAACTGCCTCCTTATTTTCAAGCATGGTGGTGGTTGCATCGGCAAATATTGGGGAGTTTTTCAGGATAAAATTAAACGGGATGGAGTTAAGCTGTGAGAGGATTTCACCTTTCTGCAGGACAATAAACTACAACACAAAGCCAAATCTACATTGGAGTTGCTTACTAAGAAGTCAGTGAATATTCCTAAGTGGCCAAGTTACAGTTTTGACTTGAAATACTATGGAAAGAAAATTGCTGTTTAGCCACTATTCTGACAGAGCTTGAAGAATTTTGAAAATAATAATATGCAAATATTGCACATTCCAGGTGTGCAAAGCTCTTAGAGACTTACCCAAGAAGACTCACAGCTGTTATCGCTGTCAAATGTGTTTCTAATGTGTATGGACTCAGGGAGGTGAATACTGATGCAACGTCTATCTACATTTGATTAATAATCTTTAAGAAATGTTTGCATTTTTCTTCGACTTTGACAGAGTATTTTGTGTAGATTGTTAAAAAATGACAATTACATCTATTTTAATCCCACTTTGTAACACAAAA
The DNA here is from genome assembly GCF_045791955.1 of Oncorhynchus clarkii lewisi. Classification (NCBI taxonomy): domain Eukaryota; kingdom Metazoa; phylum Chordata; class Actinopteri; order Salmoniformes; family Salmonidae; genus Oncorhynchus; species Oncorhynchus clarkii. Next base: position 26,119,535 of record NC_092156.1, read on the forward strand.
ATTATGTGAAGAAATCCAAGGGGTCTGAAAACTTTTGCAAGGCAATGTTCATGTAGAAATGGCATCAGAACATTAACATAAGGTTTAACCATATACATCTTTCCATCCTAGGTCTCTGCTAGATGCACAGTGAAGTATCCACAATGGTCACAGAAATGTCTTGAGGAGTGCTGTACTGGTCTGAGAGTGGAGGAAGTTAGTATGAGTATTGTCCCAGTATCCCAGGTCCAGTGGTGATGTCATGGCCTCCACGGAATGATCCCAAACTGTGTTAAGGGAAAGGCAGGAAGCACAACGTTTCTCGTAAGGCTGACATGTTTATATGCAACCACATTCTCAGGTCAGTACATCATTTTTGTAATTTCTAACCCCAATGCTGCCAGTGCCTTGAAGTAATTTTTGTGTTGAGCAAGGTAGGGTGAAGATTCTATTTCCTAGGATATGTGCTACTATGGTATAGCACTGTATCTGTATTGTATTCATTTAGCATGTTGACGCCACTCCCCAAAATCTAACATCAATATATACATTATATACATTATCATTCAAAAGTTTGGCACACCTACTCATTACAGGGTTTTTCTTTATCGTTTACTATTTTCTACATTGTAGAATAATAGTGAAGACATCAAATCTATGAAATAACACATATGGAATCATGTAGTAACCAAAAAAGTGTTAAACAAATCAAAATATATTTTATATCTAAGATTCTTCAAAGTTGCCACCCTTTGCCTTGATGAAAGCTTTGCACCAGCATCAACCAGCTTCATGAGGTAGTCACCTGAAATGCATTTAAATTAACAGGTGTGGTTTGTTAAATGTTAATTTGTGGAATTTCTTTCCTCCTTACTGCGTTTGAGCCAATCAGTTGTGTTGTGACAAGGTAGGGGTAGTATACAGAAGTCCATATTATGGCAAGAACAGCTAAAATAAGCAAAGAGAAACGACAGTCCATCATTACTTTAAGACATGAAGGTAAGTCAATGCGGAACATTTCAATAACTTTGAAGGTTTTTGTGACTGCACTTGAAGAAACGATCAAGCGCTATGAGGACCGCCACAGGAAAGGAAGACACAGAGTTACCTCCACTGCAGAGGATATGTTCATTAGAGTTACCAGCCTCAGAAATTACAGCCCAAATAAATGCCTCACAGAGTTCAAGTAAGAGACACATCTCAACATCAACTGTTCAGAGGAGACTGATTGAATCAGGCCTTCTAAAGGACACCAATAATAAGAAGAGACTTGCTTGTGCCAAGAGACACGAGCAATGGACATTAGACCAGTGGAAATCTGTCCTTTGGTCTGATGAGTCCAAATTTGAGATTTTTGGTTCCAACCGCTGTGTCTTTGTGAGATGCAGAATAGGTGAACGGATGACCTCCGCATGTGAAGCATGAAAGAGGAGGTGTGATGGTGCTTTGCTGGTGACACTGTCAGTGTCAATTCAAGGCACACTTTTAACCAGCATGGCTACCACAGCATTCTGCAGCGATATGCCATCCCATCTAGTTTGCGCTTAGTGGGACTATCATTTGTTTTTCAACAGGACAATGACCCAAAACACACCTAGAGGCTGTGTAAGGGCTATGTCACTGAGAAAGATAGTGATGGAGTGCAGCATCAGATGACGTCTTCCACAATCACCCGACCTGAACCCAGTTGAGATGGTTTGGGATGAGTTGGACCACAGAGTGAAGGAAAAGCAGCCAACAATTGCTCAGCATATGTGGGAACTCCTTCAATATTGTCTGAAAAGCATTCCCCATGAAGCTGGTTGATAGAATAACAATAGTGTGCAAAGCTGTCATCAAGGCAAACGGTGACTACTTTGAAGACTGTAAAATTTATTTTGATTTGTTTAACACTTTTTTGGTTACTACATGATTCCATGTGTTAATTTCATAGTTTTGATGTCTTCACTTTTATTCTACAATGTAAAAAATAGTAAAAGTAAAGAAACCCTTGAAACCCGTGCAAACATTTGACTAGTACTGTATGTACCGTTGAAGTCAGAGGTTTACATACACCTTAGCCAAATACATTTAAACTCAGTTTTTCACAAATCCTGACATTTAATCTCAGTAAAAATTCAGTGTTTTAGGTCAGTTAGGATCACCACTTTATTTTAAGAATGTGAAATGTCAGAATAATAGTAGAGAGTGATTTATTTAAGCTTTTATTTATTTAATTACATTCCCAGTGGGTCAGAAGTTTACATAAACTCAAGTAGTATTTGGCCTTTAAATTGGTTAACTTGGGTCAAACCTTTTGGGTAGCCTTCCACAAGCTTCCCACAATAAGTTGGGTGAATTTCGGCCCATTCCTCCTGACAGAGCTGGTGTAACTGAGTCAGGTTTGTAGGCCTCCTTGCTCGCACACGCTTTTTCAGGGATTGAGGTCAGGGCTTTGTGATGGCCACTCCAATACCTTGACTGTTGTCCTTAAGCCATTTTGCCACAACCTTTGAAGTATGCTTGGGGTCATTGCCCATTTGGAAGACCCATTTGCGACCAAGCTTTAACTTAGTGTCTTGAGATGTTGCTTCAATATATCCACATAATTTTCCTACCTCATGATGCCATCTATTTTGTGAAGTGCACCAGTCCTTCTTGCAGCAAAGCACCCCCACAACATGATGCTGCCACCCCCGTTCTTCACAGTTGGGATGGTGTTCTTTGCAAGCCTCCCCCGTTTTCCTCCAAACATAACGATGGTCATTATGGCCAAACAGTTCTATTTTTGTTTCATCAGACCAGAGGACATTTCTCCAAAAAGTACAATCTTTGTCTCCATGTGCAGTTGCAAACCATAGTCTGGCTTTTTTTATGGCAGTTTTGGAGCAGTGGCTTCTTCCTTGCTGAGTGTTTCCTCCAGCATCTTCACAAGGTCCTTTGCTTTGGTTCTGGGATTGATTTGAACTTTTCGCACCAAAGTACTTTCATCTCTAGGAGACAGAACGCGTCTCCTTCCTGAGTGGTATGACGGCTGCGTGGTCCCATGGTTTTATACTTGCGTACTATTGTTTGTCAAGCAAAGAGGCACTGAGTTTGAAGGTAGGCCTAGAAATAAAAGGTTGAAGGTAGGCCTAGAAATCAGAAGCTTCTAAAGCAATTAAATAATTTTCTGGAATTTTCCAAGCTGTTTAATAAAAGCACAGTCAACTTAGTGTATGTAAATGTCTGACCCACTGGAATTGTGATACAGTAACTTATATGTGAAATAATCTGTCTGTAAACAATTGTTGGAAAAATTACTTGTGTCATGCACAAAGTAGATGTCCTAACCGACTTGCCAAAACGATATTTTGTTAATAAGGAGTGGTTGAAAAACAAGTTTTAATGACTCCAACCTAAGTGTATGTAAACTTCCAACTTCAACTGTATGTATGTATGTAGGTATGTATGTATGTACTACGTACACACACACACACACACACACACACACACACACCGAGACACGCTTTTAAGTTCAGAGTGACAAGTTACAATGTATATATGTAGCAAACAGAGTGAGCAGTGGCAATTAAAAACATTTTAAAAGCTTTTGATGCATTCAGAGTCCTTTGGGGGTTTTCAATTAGGTAAATGCAGATAGGCAACCCTATGCTGCAGCCTAATTATTTAAAACCTATATGCTGCATCAATTGGGCTACAGGTTATAATGCTTTTAAAGGGTCAATTATATTTCAGATTCACAGTCATTCTACAAAAACAAATATCCCCCTACTAGCTTTGCCCCCGCTGCTGAAAAACATCCCAGGGTAAACTCTGGATATGGTATTGTATGGCATGAATTTTAAGTCGCTCTCGATCAGAGCATCTGCTAAATGACTAAAATGTCAAATATGTGTGTGCCTCACCCGTCCAGTAGCAGCACAGCTCCCAGCAGCAGTAGCAGGACAGCCAGCAGACAGGAAGAGATCACTGTGATGACCACCATTCCCCCAGAGTGCTTCCCTATCCGCTCATCTATGGAGGACCAGGACCTCGCTGCACAGACAGAGAATACTTTTTTTTTTAAAAACCTCTGAGTAAAATTGGCCTTTAAGAGGGAACACAATAAACCATTTTCAATTCAGGCCAGGTCTATTAGCTCCCCCAAGTGGAACAACCGTTAAACATCTTGTGCTGATTATAGGCTATATCTGTGTAATAATAATGTTCATAATTTATTTTAGTGGCTTTATCTTACTTGATGTTAGAGAAATGGGATATGACCATTTAGACTCTGAGACCACTCCTCTGGAGACTGGATCAATGAGGATGTACTTCACCCTGAAAAATAAGAAAATACACATTTACACATGACCAGGACTGACCTTAAAAAGACCACAACAAATCCATCAATTATACTTTTCAATTAGTTGGGATTTAGACATTCCTAGCTGTTAAAAGTCAGTTGCTTTCAAGACTGTCAATGACAAAAGCATCCTTGATGTATATTGCTATGGTATTAATACCTGACAGTGGAACCCGGAGGTAGGATCCCATTGCAGTTGGTGTTGGTGCAGTTGCCCTCCGCACCTACTCTGAAGTACTTGATGCCAGGCAGCTGGCCACAGGGGAAGTCCTTAGGGCGACCCAATTTGGTGACAAAGTACATTCTATTAGTCTGGCTGCTGAAGGCAATAGGGTATGGAGAGGCACTGACGATCTGTACTGCTACCAGCTTGTCAATGTCAAAGTTGTTGATGCCTGATGTGCAAAAGGGCCATGAGAAAAGACAAAATGATCAATGGGCTGGACAATCGTACATCTATCTAGTATTTGATTTGATTTTGATTTAGCTGCACTAGAATTGTAATCTGATGGATGAATCATTATTAATGATTGTATCAAAGTTAAGATACGGTCCCTCGATGTCTTTAAATACTTTGCCACATCCAGTTGAGACCAACCTGGTCCAGAGGCGATGGCAGCCCATACTTGACAGGTGCTTTGACTGCATTTGAGCTGGGTCAGTGTGTTGAAGTAGCACAGAGGCTGGCCCAGCACAATGGTAGTGCTGGTTACCCTGCCGCTCGCCTCATAGGGGAGAATCTCAGGAATATGATCAAGAGACACAACTACACAAACAGAACAGAAAAACTATTTACTACTTTTTATGCTGTACATTTTAAACCAGAGCCACATGAAACCTCACAGTATGGCTCTGTATCAAACTATTTTTCTCAAAGCTGGGCCACACTGCTGTCTTAGAAGTAAGATCAGAAACATTTCCGGAGAAGATATCAGTTTGTGAGTAGTTTATCTAATGGCCTCTTTCCCTAATACCCTCCCATGGAAGATGATAAACAGCCCTTAAGAGGAAGGGGTGTTTATTTGCTCATTATCTAGCGAGTGGACTAGATTCTACATTCTGAGAAACATACTCTTGATTTTGCTGTCTGATCCTGATGCAAGACATTTATACAGATGTACACCACTCACTACCAATCTACCAGGGTTTGGATGCTATCTGTGGGAGAGCACAAGAAACATGACTCTTGTTTTTCCTCCCAGTCTTGTCATGTTACAAAATTATTGAATCTGTCCCTAGTCTCAGACAATGGGAGGACAATACATGCTCAAATGATAATTACTGTAGAAAGGCCTAATTATGCTTTCTCAGATTGTCATTACTTTCAGATGGATAGTTGTATTCACTACAGTAACTATTAATATCATAACTAGCTGTACTGATCTCTGATGCTGCAGTAAAAGTGCATAGAAATCTAATTTCTTGTTTTGGATAGTGAAAATCCCACACACATGTAGTGGCTCAATGAGGAGCTAGGCCATGGTGTATACAGACAACATTTGCACTGCAAACATCTCTTAAGGTTGAACAGTAAAACATGTGGGGGTAAGCACCCTGAGCAGGAGAAAGCACCATGTCCATTTTCCTGAAAAACCAGTCTATCCTATTATTTATCATCCAAGAGGAATTTTTCCTTTCGAAAAATATTGAAGGGCATGTTTGGAATAAGGACACATTTCACATCCAACTAAAAACAAACACTTATATTCAAGTAACCATCTTTCACCTGTTCGTGCTCTTTTAATGTTGCCCAAAAGCATAATTTATGGAGTAAAACTGCCCTAAAAACGATTCTATGACCTATTCTACATCAACAGCATTTATCAATTTTAGCTTATCAATTGATATTGATAAGACCAAATCGAATCATTCAATCTGCTAATAAAAAACGTTAACCAGTATGGCTGCATAAAGCTATAAAGTATTGTTAAGTATTCTGTTTACGATCATCAAACATTGATTTGGGTCTTGTAACACTTTGATCTTTATAAGTGATAGCCTATTTTCAATAACTTAAATATAATAAAAACTAAATTAAGAGCATTCTTTCAACATGATAGCCTGTATGTACGTGAAGGGCGGTTAGAATAAAATAAAGTATTAGGTCTATTCAAAACATTGTGGCACATTAAAAGATTTAAAAGATTAACAAACATTGTCCAAGTTATCACTACCTCCCCCGAAACATATAGGCCTGGCTGTAACACTTACTTTGCGGTCGGACTCCGAACATAAATGCACTTAAGATAGATGTATATGATAACATGTACGTCCAAGACATCGCAGTTATTTTGTGGTTGATACTGTCAAAAATGTGCCCCCGATGTTTCTACTAGTAGTATTTCGCTCGACAAAATAGATTTTCCAGTAAGTTACCGTGCCTTCTCTGTGGTGTGTGCAGGTGAACTAAAACTGTAGGTGTTACGTTAGTAGTCTGTGGGAGTTCACAGTTCCCAGGGAAACGCTATTAAACGTTTGTCAAGGACAAAACTTTAAAAGTATAATTAATTTAGCTAAATTATAACCACTAAATCGTAAGCCTCCAATCATAATATAAGATTAATAAATTCCTACAAAATATACTTCCATACTTTTACTCAGGGCCAGACCTATGCATAAGCGATATAGGCGGCCAATTTGGGTCCCGCCACCAAAAATATATACAAAACTTAGTAGTGTTGAGAGTTAGAATAGTAGAATACACAAGGTGATGTTTCAAAATGTGTTTCTGCATCATAAAGGTCTACCTGAACCAGAATGCCTGAGACCCGAGCGGGTCCAGGTCCAGAATTAGTCCTTCTGTCTGTATCAGGTCCTGTTTGATTGTCATCGGGTCTTGGGTCTATGTAACTACAGCTGATAGACCCGAGTGGACCCGACCATGGCTCTACATAGCCTATAGCATATTTATTTTATGCTAATAAGGTGAATTTATTGAGTTATAGAAGGCCTAGCCAACATTTAAATATATATTGTTAACCAGAAGAGCAATCAATCAACCAATCAAATGTATTTATCAAGCCTTTTTTACATCAGCCGATGTCACAAAGTGTTGAAAGTTAGAATTTGGCTGAAAAACATAATTTTGTCACTTTGGTCCAATCGGGTCTGGTCTAGAGCCGGACTTGTTAAGGTACGGGATCTAGGACTGGTTGTCCTAGGGTCCATTCGGGTTTGGGTCTGATTGTTCTGTTTGGGCCCGAGTCCCCCCCTTTTTTATTGATTAAGTCAGTAAGGGTCTGATTGTCCTTGGGTCTATTCAGGACCAACTTTTTGGACCAGAGAAGACCTCTAGTGCATCAGCAGTTTCCCTCTTGTTGTGTCAGTCACTGACAGTCAATCAAGTAGCCCATATCAGCTAACATTTTTTCAGTTGGTAGGTTAGTCTAGCCAGCTATCTAAACTTGTATACACAAAAAAGGGTTCTTCAGCTGTCTCCATAGGAGAACGCTTTTTGGTCCTAGGTATAACCCTTTTGGGTTCCATGTAGAACCCTCCGTGGAAAGGGTTTTACATGGAACCCAAAAGGGTTCTACCTGGAACCAAAAATTGTTTTTCAAAGGGTTCTCCTATGGGGAACAACATTTTGCTTACGGCCCCAAAAGGGCTAGGGGGCTTACTGTACATTAATGCTGCAAATCTGAACACACCAGGTGTGTTTACACATTACACAGTAATGATGACGCCATATAGGGGACATGAGAGAAATGGGTTGTTATTATTATGTTCTTCTCTTTCTATTTTAAAAAAATACAACTAATATGAGGTTAAATAAGCTTGATTCACTTGGTGCACCCAATCATTGCCTCCAAATACATGTAGCCTATAATATGTGACTTTTAGCATTGTATTTTAAACATGGCTCAACTCAAGTTATTTTTAATGAAACAACAAAAGTAGACCTCTAAATAGCCATCAAACTAGTTATTAATTTGCATTCTCCCCCAGCCGTAATATCATAAACATATTGATCATGAATGGACCACTAAATGCAACATTTTCCTCTTTCAAACCCTCACTACGATTCTGTGGCTGGTTTTGGCAAATCATAGTCAGTGTAGCTCTTGAGCCTAATTGGGTTAGTGGAATTTTGGACATGAGAGGCTGTGGTTCTCTGTGGCTCATCCTCATAAGCAGGGTTTACATAGGGGGACGAATCCTTCAAGCTGTGAGTGGCATACATGCACAATGATCCTGGAACTTGGATGGTCTGTTTCTCCATCCGAAAGCAACTGCAGAGGACATAGAGGGTTGGAAAAATCTATTAATGTCAGGTAGCATATTAGATACATGCTACACAGCAGACTATGGAAATGGACAGTCAAATCCAGATAAACCCAGCAAAAAAAGATACTTCCCTTTTTCAGGACCGTCTTTCAAAGATAATTTGTAAAAATCCAAATAACTTCACAGTTCTTCATTGTAAAGGGTTTAAACACTGTTTCCCATGCTTGTTCAATGACCCATAAACAATGAACATGCACATGTGGAACGGTCGTTAAGACACTAACAGCTTACAGACGGTAGGCAATTAAGGTCACAGTTATGAAAACTTAGGACACAAAAGCCTTTCTACTGACTCTGAAAAACACCAAAAGAAAGATGCTCATCTGCGTGAACGTGCCTTAGGCATGCTGCAAGGAGGCATGAGGACTGCAGACGTGGCCAGTACAATAAATTGCAATGTCTGTACTGTGAGACACCTGAAACAGACCTACAGGGAGACAGGACAGACAGCTGATCATCCTCACAGTGTAACACCTGCATAGGATGGGTACATCTGAACATCACACCTGCGGGACAGGTACAGGATGGCAACAATTGCCCGAGTTACACCAGGAACGCACAATCCCTCCATCAGTGCTCAGACTGTCCACAATAGGTTGAGAGAGGCTGGACTGAGGGCTTGTAGGCCTGTTGTAAGGCAGGTCCTCACCAGACATCACCAGCAACAACGTCGCCTATGGGCACAAACCCACCGTCGCCGGACCAGACAGGACTGGCAAAAAGTGCTCTTCACTGGCGTGTCGCGATTTTGTCTCACCAGGGTGATGGTCGAATTCGCGTTTATCATCGAAAGAATAAGCGTTACACCGAGGCCTATACTCTGGAGTGGGATCGATTTGGAGGTGGAGGGTACGTCATGGTCTGGGGCGGTGTATCACAGCATCATTGGACGGAGCTTGTTGTCATTGCAGGCAATCTCAACGCTGTGCGTTACAGGGAAGACATCCTCATCCCTCATGTGGTACCCTTCCTGCAGGCTCATCCTGACATGACCCTCCAGCATGACAACCAGCAGCCATACTGCTCGTTCTGTGTGTGATTTCCTATATGACAGGAATGTCAGTGTTCTGCCATGGCCAGCGAAGAGCCCGGATCTCAATCCCATTGAGCACATCTGGGGCCTGTTAGATCGGAGGGTGAGGGCTAGGGCCATTCCCCCCAGAAATGTCTGGGAACTTGCAGGTGCCTTGGTCGAAGAGTGGGGTAACATCTCACAGCAAAAACGGGCAAATCTGGTGCAGTCCACGAGGAGGAGATGCACTGCAGTACTTAATGCAGTTGGTGGCCACACCAGATACTGACTGTTACTTTTGATTTTGACACCCCCTTTGTTCAGGGACACATTATTCAATTTTTGTTAGCCACATGTCTGTGGAACTTGTTCAGTTTATGGCTCAGTTGTTGAATCTTGTTATGTTCATAGAAATATTTACACATGTTAAGTCTGCTGAAAATAAACGCAGTTGACAGTGAGAGGATGTTTCTTTTTTTGCTGAGTTTAGATACACACGTCAGCAGCTGGACCATCTCCATCCCTATTTTAAACCATTATGAACCAACAAGCACAACTCTTTTGGGCATAATGTTGCAGAACATAGAACTTCCCAACAACGGTCCCGATGTCTATGAAATTCAACTGGGAAAGGTGGTAGGTTATGTAACTCACAGGGCGTAGATAATCATGATGAGCAGCAGCAGCAAGGCCAAGAAGACACACAGAATAGATGTTATGACAGTCATGGCCGCCGACCTTCCCGCAAGAACATAGTAGTTATATAGTAGTTATTCGAGGCATTGGAAGAGAAGGTGGTCAGATCATGAGAGGCTGTCAATTGTCAATGTTGGAATTCGTGTTGTCGGCATCAAAAGTGCTGCCTCCTGTTGAACAATAACAAGGATGTAGAATAAGAAATAACAAAAATTCAATTCTGTCCTTTCTTTTTATTTGTTCTTTCTGTATGTGAAGTACTTCATACTGTAGTAACTTTGGTGCACCCAAACTTTCTAAAATGTTGACATTGCATGTCTTTTTATTTATAAATCAAAGATTTAAGAATGTCCAATTGCTCTTCCTGTGTGCCATATGATTTTATATTTCCTTTGAAAAAAGAGAATTCCAGTACCTGTATCTATTGCCGGTACCAGCCATATTTCACAGGTAGCAGAAGAGCAGGACACATTTTTCAGACTGTCGAAGTAACACCTTGGAGGCATCAGTATCACTGAATTGGAGGTTAGTTTCCCAGCCAAGCTGGAAGGTGTTATTGCAGGAGTGTTGTTGACTGATAAAACTGTGAAAGGACAAAGATAAATACATAGAAAAAGCTAATTTGATCATTAGAATGACATAGAAAAGGTTCTTATCTAAAATGTTTCCTTTTTGTTTTACAGATACACTCACCTTTAGGGTGTGTCGAGTGGAACTAGAAGGTTGTATAAAAAGAAAAGGACCACTTTATGGACTTTCTATCCAACTTCGCAGCAATATATTTTTAAATAGAGACACATGTCATCTTGATCATGTTGCACTTATTAAATAATGGCCCGATTTCTTAATACTGGCTAAACCAGTGAGGGAGGTCATGTTATTGCGCAACAAACTGTATGAGAGGTCACACTATTCATGTTCAGTCATGCCAATTGGATCTGAACAGTATACCTACCAACTGACCACACACTGGTTGAATCAACGTTGTTTCCACGTCATTTCAATGAAATGACGTTGAACCAATGTGGAATAGACGTTGAATTGACGTCTGTGCATAAGTGGGTAGTAATTGATTCTCCTCTCAAATTGTAGGTGAAGTAGAAATATTTTCCATATGAATACAGGTTTACAGGAATACAGGTCCAACCTGTATTTAGGGGGTTAAATCTGTCAGTTTAAACTCAATCCACCGCATCCGCCTATGGCTGCCTTCTGCATCTGCTGTGGAAGGTGGCCGAGCTACAGCGGTGTTTGTGAGACAATGAGACATTCCGTGAATTTTTTGGGGGGGGGTCTTCTCACGAAAACATCGGTATGATTTGGACTACCAAACTATTATGTTTGACCCTCACGAACACGTTGGTGTTCTCCGTTTTCCACATTTTGTTACGTTACAGCCTTATTATAAAATTGATGACATTCCCCCCCCCACCCCTCAATCTAGCAGATTTATTAATATTATATTATATTTACATAAGTATTCAGACCATTTATTCAGTACTTAGTTGAAGCACCTTTGCAGCGATTACAGCCTCGAGTCTTCTTGGGTATGACGCTACAAGCTTGGCACAACCTGTATTTGGGGAGTTTCTCCCATTATTCTCTGCAGATCCTCTCAAGCTCTGTCAGGTTGGATGGGTAGCGTCGCTGCACAGCTATTTTCAGGTCTCTCCAGAGATGTTAGATCGGGATCAAGTCTGGGCTCTGGCTGGGCCACTTAAGGACATTCAGAGACTTGTCCCGAAGCCACTCCTGCGTTGTCTTGGCTGTGTTAGGGTCATTGTCCTGTTGGAAGATGAACCTTCACCCCAGTCTGAGGTTCTGAGAACTCTGAAACAGATTTTCATCAAGGATCTCTCTGTACTTTGCTCCATTCTTGTCCTCGATCCTGACTAGTCTCCCAGTCCCTGCCGTTGAAAAACGTCTGCCACCATCATGCTTCACCGTAGGGATGGTGCCAGGTTTCCTCAAGATGTGACGCTTGGCATTCAGGCCAAAGAGTTCAATCTTGGTTTCATCAGACCAGAGAATATTGTTTCTCCTGCTCTGTGAGTCCTTTAACTGCCTTTTGGCAAACTCCAAGCTGGCTGTCATATGCCTTTTACTGAGGAATGGCTTCCGTCTGGCACCTCGACCATAAAAACCTAACTGGTGGAGTGCTGCAGAGATGATTGTCCTTCTGGAAGGTTTTCCTATCTCCACAGAGTTACTCTGGAGCTCTGTCAGACTGACAATCAGGTTCTTGGTCACCTGCCTGACCAAGGTCCTTCTCCCCCGATTGCTCAGTTTGGCCAGGCGGCCAGCTCTAGGATGAGTCTTTGCGTTTCCAAACTTCTTCCATTTAAGAATGATGGAGGCCACTGTGTTCTTGGGGACCTTCAATGCTGCAGAATGTTTTTGGTATCCTTCCCCAGATCTGTGCCTTGACAATCCCACCTCGGCGCTCTACGAACACTTCCTTCAACCTCATGGCTTGGTTTTTGCTCTGATATGCAGTCAACTCTGGGAACTTATATAGACAGGTGTCAGCCTTTCCAAATCATGTCCAATCCATTGAATTTACCACAGGTGGACTCCAATCAAGTTGTAGAAACAGCTCAAGGATGATCAATGGAAACCGGAGCTCAATTTAGATTCTCATAGCAAAAGGGTCTGAATACTATTTTTTTAATCAATTTGATAACATATTTAAAACCTGTTCCATTAGAGTATTGTGTGTAGATTAATGAGGATTTTTTATTTAATCAATTTTAGAAAAAAACTGTAAAGTAGCTAAATGGAAAAGTCAAGGGGTCTGAATACAGTGTAGTTTTGTGCCAACCCCCTAAAAGGGGTTAAATTTGTAAAAAAAAAAAAATATATATATATATATATATATATATACACACACACACACACTACCAGTCAAAAGTTGACACATCTACTCATTCAAGGGTTTTTATTTTACATTGTAGAATAACAGTGAAGACAAAACACACATGGAATCATGTAGTAACCAAAAAAAGTGTTAAACAAATCACAATATATTTTAGATTCTTCAAAGAAGCCACCCGTTGCCTTGATGACAGATTTGCACACTCTTGGCATTCTCTCAACCAGCTTCATGAGGCCATTTGGAATGCATTTAAATTAACAGGTGTGCCTTGTTAAAAGTTAATTTGTAGAATTTCTTTCCTCCTTACTGTGTTTGAGTCAATCAGTTGTGTTGTGACATGGTAGGGGTGGTATACAGAAGATAGCCCTATTTGGTAAAAGACTAAGTCCATATTACGGCAAGAACAGCTCAAATAAGCAAAGAGAAACGACAGTCCATCATTACTTTAAGACATGAAGGTAAGTCAATGCGGAACATTTTGAAAGTTTCTTTAAGTGCAGTCGCAAAAACCAAGCGCTGATTAAACTGGATGTCATGAGGACCGCCACAGTAAAGGAAGACCCAGAGTTACCTCTGCTGCAGAGGATAAGTTCATTAGAGTTACCAGCCTCAGAAATTGCAGCCCAAATAAATGCTTCAGAGTTCAAGTCAAAGACACATCTCAACATCAACTGTTCAGAAGAGACTGCGTGAACCGGGCCTTCATGGTTGAATTGCTGCAAAGAAACCACAAAATAAGGACACCAATAAGAAGAAGAAGAGACTTGCTTGGGCCAAGAAACACAAGCAACGGACATTAGACCAGTGGAAATCTGTCCTTTGGTCTGAGTCCAAATTTGAGATTTTTGGATCGAACCTGTGTCTTTGTGAGATGCAGAGTAGGTGAACGGATGATCTCCACATGTTTATTTTATTTACCTTTATTTATCCAGGCAATAAGAACAAATTCTTATTTTCAATGACGGCCTAGGAACAATGGGTTAACTGCCTGTTCAGGGGCAGAATGACAGATTTGTACCTTGTCAGCTCGGGGGTTTGAACTTGCAACCCTGCCGCCCCAGGGTAGCCTAGTGATTCCCACCGTGAAGCATGGAGGAGATGGTGTGATGATGCTTGCTGGTGTCTGTGATTTATTTAGAATTCAAGGCACACGTAACCAGCATGGCTACCACAGCATTCTGCAGCGATACATCATCCCGTCTGGTTTGTGCTTAATGGGACTATCATTTGTTTTTCAACAGGACTAAGGGGCCTAGCCCAAACAATTACCATTATTCCTCTTCCTCCAAACTATACAGTTGGCTTAATGCATTGGGGCAGGTAGCGTTCTCCTGGCATCCGCCAAACCCAGATTCGTCCGTCGGACTGCCAGATGGTGAAGCGTGGTTCATCACTCCGGAGAGTACACGTTTCCACTGCTCCAGAGTCCAATGGCGGCAAGCTTGACACCACTCCAGTCAACGCTTGCCACTGCGCATGGTACCTTAGGCTTGTGTGCGGCTGCTCGGCCATGGAAACCCATTTCATTAAGCTCCTGACAAACAGTGCTTGTGCTGACGTTGCTTCCAGAGGTAAGGAGTGTTGCAACCGAGGACAGACGATTTTTAAGCGCTACACGCTTCAGCGGTCCCGTTCTGTGAGCTTGTGTGGCCTACGACTTCGCGGCTGGGCCGTTGTGTCTAGATTTTTCCACTTCACAATAACAGCACTTACAGTTGACCGGGGCAGCTCTAGCAGGACAGTAATTTAACAAACTGACTTGTTAGAAAGGTGGCATCCTATGACTGTGCCATGTTGAAAGTCACTAAGCTCTTGAATAAGGCCATTCTACTGCCAATGTTTGTCTACAGAGATTGCATGGCTGTCTGCTTGATTTTATACACCTGTCAGCAACAGGTGTGGCTGAAATAGCCGAATCCACTCATTTGAAGGGCTGTCCACATACTTTTGTATATATAGTGTATACTCAACCTTCACATAAATTCAGTAGGGGAAAAATTTAAGTTATCCTATTCAGGTCAAACACTTACTGTAGGACTTGATACAGAGATTAAACGGTTTAGGATGTGTTTTTCAAATTAGGACAAAACCTGATTCCTCATCTATGTAAAACTGTAGAGATACGTCACCGGAGGACCCTTGACAATAGCCACCGAACCGGTCTGGCAGGTATGAAAACTGAGTAACTATGGGTGATAGTCCTTGGCAACCAACAATACACATATTTGAGGAAGGAAAATAAAGCATTACACCAATCTTGTTGTACAATGGAACCGCCAATAGCCGATTTGCAAGTCAAGGTATGCCTTACCAGCAAACTAGTTCAAAACTCATTCCATTAAAGACTACAAATACTAGTACTAGACTACTCTTGTTACAAATACTAGACCAATTCTATTATGCTTCCCCAAATTAATTTCACATGGAGGGTGGAATGAGTGGAGTGACCCCTATGAGTATTATGTCCTGCTCAGCATTGTGGAAATAGCTTGAAAGTGCTACCTAAAGTATTTGTATATCTAGTGAAATTGGGTTATCATTTAGTAATACATTCCAGAAGATTCTATTGGGGTAAAATACAGCAAATATAGGCCCAATTCTTCCCAGATGTTTATGAAAAATATACACAAGCATAGTATAAAATACAATGTGAGAAATGACACTACCACACAACAAGTTTCAAAGTAGAGACATGCATGAAATTAACACCTTGATAATCCTATTCATCAGGGCACACTGTAGCAAAAGGTTTTTGCAACGAAAAACAAAAATGAGCAAGTCTTATTTCAAGTTCAGGTAGTACCTCCCTGTTACAGACCATTTGGTGCCTAATGAATACAACCCAGCTTTGTCATCCTCAATTCAAAGAATCCAACTACAACCACAAGTTGGGAAGAACAGCAGTTACCTAACAGAGGCTTATCTCCCTTGGTTCGCTCTCAGATAATGTCTCAAATCCATGACATTGATCAAAGCTAGGCTGTGTTGCTTGGCTGTGTTGACTTCTGAACTGGTATTAGATGTTGTCCCACCGTTCAATTTCGTCTTGGAGCATGTCTCATGACCCAGAGCCATGCATTCATCTCTTCCCCATGACGAAACTGGGCGCCTCTGCATCATCCTCAGCCTCCCTCTCCTGGTCGTCCTCTTCACTGCTGGAGGAGGACTTCTCAGAATCTAAAGAGAGGGGACACCAAAAATAGTCAAAATCAGTCTCTTCTGCCATAACTTTTTACTATGACCATTTTCCACTAAGAAACTGTACTGGACCGGGTTTAGAAACGTTAACATCTCTGATCGGTTTCCCAAAACCATCATTAATAACATTGCACTTGTTATCTAACAAATGCATCAGACCACTCGTAGAACAGCCAAGTGTGTCATTAGATTATATTTTGCATTCCCAAGTCACTTGACAACATGATGTAGAAAGCGGGCTCTAGATGGCTGTAACTCCTTTTAGCATAGAGATTAACATTGATGGCTTCCACCATTTAAAAAGTAGTCAAGAGGGTGGGGATTTATATGGGTTGGGAGCGATCAGGCAATGATCGGCACTAGGGCTGGCACGCTAATTGTATAATTGTGTAACCGACGTGAATGAAGAAAAAAAAATCATAAAAATATATTTGCTAAAATTAACGTATTATCAACTTGATTCAAGTAGTAGATATACTATCCCAATTTCAGTAGTGTAAATTGATCATTGTTTTGCTAACTGAATGCATTTATATCAAACTGTCTCCATCTCCTCCCAATGCACACACTCTCCTTCAAAATGCCTCCATTATCTGTACTACAGTGAGCATAACTCTGCACGTTCTCTGGTTTGTAAAGATGGTAAAATACACCCTTAAAAATCACCACTATGCTGAAATGAGCTACCAAATATCTTGGTGAGTGTGGACATTTATAAGCTAAAGTCATCAATGACGTTATAAAAACCAAGTCGAGAGCCATGCTAGGCTAGCAAACATCAAGGTGAGCAACGTGTATTTTTTTTTAACCTTTATTTAACTAGGCAAATCAGTTAAGAACAAATTCTTATTTTGAATGACGGCCAGGAACAGTGGGTTAACTGCCTTGTTCAGGGGCAGAACGACAGATTTGTTCCTTGTCAGCTCAGGGATCTGAACTTGCAACCTTTCGGTTGCACTCTAACCACTAGGCTACGCTGCCGCCCCGTAGTGGGAGAGTAGATTCCAAAAATAAATACAATTTGCCTAGGCAGCTAGGCTGACGTAGGCTACCAATTAGCCTTGAATATTTAGGTTAGTATACATTGTCAGACGGCTCCATATGCATTCATAATCAATCACCCAGTTAATTAGTGTGTGCGCACATCTGACATTGCAGCTGTAGCACTTGTGCTAATTTTGGTCAGTTTTGTCAAATTTCAGTCAGAGCAGGAGCCGGAGTCATTCACCACTACCTGCTAGTGGAGAGTCGACTCCAAAATAATTGTTTCCTCGACTCCTTGTCGACTCCCATTTCTGGGTGTAAAGCTTAGATTTCACTAGGAATCGATTCATAGTCAGCATTTTTGCAACGGAGGAGACCGAATAGTGGCCGTAGGCTACTTCAAACAACAGAAACTCTTGCATCTTGCACGAGCGAAAGCGAGAGGCACAGTCAGGTCGGCAACCAGACACTGCACTTGACACATTTATGAAATTGCTTATCCCAGTTACTAATAATCATGCACCCATTAAGAAAAATACTGTAAAAACTTAAATCCACATTTGAATTGAAAAATTGTTTGTCCGAGCGGGATGAGGAAAAAGGAATAGCAAATAAGTGTCTGCACAACTGATTGGCAACTGTACTGCAATTTGAGAAATCATATGATTAAACCGAATAAAAATAAATCTACACTATGAAATAAAGATAAATGACAAATGATAGTAAAAAGCTTTGGAGCACCTTAAAATGACATTTTGGTCAAAAAGCTCAATTCATTGAATTAGCTGGCTCGTTCATCACAAACCCACTGATATTGCCAACTACTTTAAATTATTTTTTCCATTGGTAAGATTAGCAATTTAGGCATCACATGCCAGCAACTACAGGGTTCTATTCAATAGAGCATACCACAGTAAAATTCTCTGCAACAAATTGTGTGGGTGTTTGTTATTGGACAATTTTTTACGGTATCTAATTGGTAGTTAGTCTTTTCCCATCGCTGCAACTCCCGTACGGACTCAGAAGAGGCGAAGTTTGAGAGCCATGTGACCTCCGAAACACAACCCTGCCAAGCCAACCGAAAGGTTGCAAGTTCGAATCCCCGAGCTGACATGGTACAAATCTGTCGTTCTGCCCCTGAACAGGCAGTTAATCCACTGTTCCTAGGCAGTCATTGAAAATAAGAATTTGTTCTTAACTGTCTTGCCTGGTTAAATAAAGGTTTAAAAAAATATTTTAAAAACCCGGAAGCCAGCCTCACCAATGCGTCGGCGGAAACGCCGTACAACTGGCAACTGAAGTCAGCATGCACGCACCCGGCCCGCCAGGGTTGCTAGAGCGCGATCGGACAAGGACATCGCGGCCAGCCAAACCCTCCCCTAAGCCGGACGATGCTGGGCCAATTGTGCGCTGCCTCATGGGTCTCTTGGTCGCGGCCGGCTGTGACACAGCCTGGGATCGAACCTAGGTCTGTAGTGACGCCTCTAGCACTGCGATGTAGCGCCTTAGACCGCGACGACACTCGGGAGGCCCAGTCCCTCCATGTTTTAGTTTGTTTTTTCCCCGGTTGGTGCCTAATGAATACGACCCATGTTCATAGGGCAGGTCTCTCACCTTTAACATTTGCTACTGGGGCTACTGTTTAATTAATAAATACCTTATTATCACTTTAATGTGGGAGTTAGCCTACTATGTTTGTTTTTCACGTATCTCCAGAAACAGTCAACACGTTTGGCTTTTTCTCCTTGGTTTTGTGTACGATTAAAAGTGTAGTTGGCTGTACAGGCTTCGCCGAAGGACTTTGTCTCAATATCATGGTTTAAATGACATTAAGCCATCCCTTTTTAATGTTTGTTCAAATAGGTAAACTATCATGGTCAAAACATATTGATACAACAGTAGCTACGATGGGGAGAAGTCTGTCTATAATAAAGCATTGCTCTGCATTCTTAACAGCACTATCAACAAGGCAGGTCCTACAGGCCCTAGTTGTGTTGCAACTGGACTACTGTTCAGTCGTGTGATCAGGTGCCACAAAAAGGGACTTAGGAAAATTGCAATTTGCCCAGAACAGGGCAGCACAGCTGGTCCTTGGATATACATAGAGAGTTAACATTAATAATATGCATGTCAATCTGTAAATATGCAGTGGTGGAAATTATGAAATGTAATGCGATGTACTATTTTAAACTGTATGTAACTGTCTTATGTTGCTGGACACCAGAAAAAAAATGGGGATCCATAATAAATACAACCGAAGAAAATGTACTGCTTTAAAATTGAGATGGCCTCAATGGTGCTATCCATGCTGTCACAGATACCACAATGGCAGATACAAAGAGGAGTTCACTTTCTATCTCTATGCTTTACACACAAGATCTCAGCCAAACACAGATCAAATTGTGTATCTGTCTCTTTGTGACCGTCGATAACGTCATAGTTTAATACAAATATGAAGATGGCAATGTTATAAACAAGCGAATCAAGGTAAAAAAAAATAAAAAATAAAGGATCTAATGAAAACCAATGACTGCATTAATGTTACAAGATAGCTTTTATAGGCTACATATTTCAATCATATTAAAATAATATTTAAAAAAATAAAAATACATATTTTTCCAATATTTGTCAGCATTGTGTAATCATTCTAATGTGAGGGTAAGAATGTGAATAGAGAAAGCTGATCCGAAGGCAGTGTCGCCTTCTTTCCATCCTATCGATATTAACATACACAGAGCACACAAAAAATGAGGAACACTTATTTCCATAACAGACTGACCAGGTGAACGCTATGATTCCTTATTGATTACACCTGTTAAAGTCACTTCAATCAGGGTAGATGAAGGGGAGGAGACAGGTTAAAAAAGGATTGTTAAGCTTTGAGACATGGATTGTGTATGGGTGCCATTCAGAGGGTGAACGGGCAAGACAATAGATTTAAGCGCCTTTGAACGGGGCATGGTAGGTGCCAGTCACACCAGTTTGAGTGTGTCAAGAACTGCAACGCTGCTGGGTTTATCATGCTCAACAGTTAAGGGCAAAAGGGGATGTAGTGCAACTCAATATTAGGAAGGTGTTCCTAATGTTTTGTTCACTCTGTATACAACAACACACTTAAACCTTGTTCACACTGCAGGCCTTAATGCTCAAAACAGTTTTGTTTTTCAAATCCCTTTTGGAATACTGACTGTCCGAACAGAAAAGACATTGGATTTGTGTGTTCAGACTGTAGTCATTTGCAGACATTGCTACGCTAGTTGTCATGGTAATGGCAGGTATGTATGCAGTGGCATTGGGTAATTGGTGGTGGTGCTTCCTCTCACTCAAAAGTTGTGTGGTAAGCTAAGATGTCATTAGCTGCCATTGGAAGTATCCCAGTTGCTTTGAACGTTCAAAAATCATAGTGTAAGAACACTTTTAGAACCTCAAAGAATGAGATGTTTTGAATCAAGTCCTTTTTGGCTTACCACAACAGTCAACTAGCTAGCTAGCTGGTTGGTTGGTTAGCTTGCTAGCACATCAAATGTTATTGGTCACATACACATGGTAAGCAGATGTTAATGCGAGTGTAGCAAAATGCTTGTGCTTCTAGTTCCGACAGTGCAGTAATATTAACAAGTAATCTAACAATTGCCCAACAACTACCTTTTACACACAAATCTAAAGGGATGGAGGAGAATATGTACAGTGCCTTGCGAAAGTATTCGGCCCCCTTGAACTTTGCAACCTTTTGCCACATTTCAGGCTTCAAACATAAAGATATAAAACTGTATTTTTTTGTGAAGAATCAACAACAAGTGGGACACAATCATGAAGTGGAACAACATTTATTGGATATTTCAAACTTTAACAAATCAAAAACTGAAAAATTGGGCGTGCAAAATTATTCAGCCCCCTTAAGTTAATACTTTGTAGCGCCACCTTTTGCTGTGATTACAGCTGTAAGTCGCTTGGGGTATGTCTATCAGTTTTGCACATCGAGAGACTGACATTTTTTCCCATTCCTCCTTGCAAAACAGCTCGAGCTCAGTGAGGTTGGATGGAGAGCATTTGTGAACAGCAGTTTTCAGTTCTTTCCACAGATTCTCGATTGGATTCAGGTCTGGACTTTGACTTGGCCATTCTAACACCTGGATATGTTTATTTTTGAACCATTCCATTGTAGATTTTGCTTTATGTTTTGGATCATTGTCTTGTTGGAAGACAAATCTCCGTCCCAGTCTCAGGTCTTTTGCAGACTTCATCAGGTTTTCTTCCAGAATGGTCCTGTATTTGGCTCCATCCATCTTCCCATCAATTTTAACCATCTTCCCTGTCCCTGCTGAAGAAAAGCAGGCCCAAACCATGATGCTGCCACCACCATGTTTGACAGTGGGGATGGTGTGTTCAGCTGTGTTGCTTTTACGCCAAACATAACGTTTTGCATTGTTGCCAAAAAGTTCAATTTTGGTTTCATCTGACCAGAGCACCTTCTTCCACATGTTTGGTGTGTCTCCCAGGTGGCTTGTGGCAAACTTTAAACAACACTTTTTATGGATATCTTTAAGAAATGGCTTTCTTCTTGCCACTCTTCCATAAAAGCCAGATTTGTGCAATATACGACTGATTGTTGTCCTATGGACAGAGTCTCCCACCTCAGCTGTAGATCTCTGCAGTTCATCCAGAGTGATCATGGGCCTCTTGGCTGCATCTCTGATCAGTCTTCTCCTTGTATGAGCTGAAAGTTGAGGGACGGCCAGGTCTTGGTAGATTTGCAGTGGTCTGATACTCCTTACATTTCAATATTATCGCTTGCACAGTGCTCCTTGGGATGTTTAAAGCTTGGGAAATCTTTTTGTATCCAAATTCGGCTTTAAAATTCTTCACAACAGTATCTCGGACCTGCCTGGTGTGTTCCTTGTTCTTCATGATGCTCTCTGCGCTTTTAACGGACCTCTGAGACTATCACAGTGCAGGTGCATTTATACGGAGACTTGATTACACACAGGTGGATTGTATTTATCATCATTAGTCATTTAGGTCAACATTGGATCATTCAGAGATCCTCACTGAACTTCTGGAGAGTTTGCTGCACTGAAAGTAAAAGGGGCTGAATAATTTTGCATGCCCAATTTTTCAGTTTTTGATTTGTTAAAAAAGTTTGAAATATCCAATAAATGTCGTTCCACTTCATGATTGTGTCCCACTTGTGGTCGATTCTTCACAAAAAAATACAGTTTTATATCTTTATGTTTGAAGCCTGAAATGTGGCAAAAGGTCGCAAAGTTCAAGGGGGCCGAATACTTTCGCAAGGCACTGTACATGTAAGTATATGGATGAGTGTTGGCCGGACGGCATAGGCAAGGTGCAATAGATGGTATAAAATATGATATGAGTAATGTAAGATATGTAAACATTATTAAAGTGGCATTGTTTAAAGTGACTAGTGATCCATTCATTAAAAAGTGTCCAGTGATTAGGTCTCAATGTAGGCAGCAGCATCTCTGAGTTTGTGATTCCTGTTTAGCAGATTGATGGCCTTGAGATAGAAGCTGTTTCAGTCTCTCGGTCCAAGCTTTGATGCACCTGTACTAACCTCGCTTTCTGGATGGTAGCTGTGTGAACAGGCGGTGGTTGTTGTCCTTGGTGATCTTTTTGGCCTTCCTGTGACAATGGGTGCTGTAGGGTCATGGAGGGCAGGTAGTTTGCCCCCAGTGATACGTTGTGCAGACCTCACTACCCTCTGGAGAGCCTTGTGGTTGAGGGCAGTGCAGTTGCCGTACCAAGCTGTGATACAGCCCGACAGGATGCTCTCGATTGTGCATCTAAAAGTTTGTCAGACTTTTGGGTGATAAGCCAAATTTCTTTAGCCTCCTGAGGTTGAAGAGGCGCTGTTAAGCTTCACCACACTTTGTGTGGGTGGACCATTTCAGTTTGTCCGTGGTGTGTATGCCGAGGAACTTGAAGCTTTCCACCTTTTCCACTACTGTCCCGTCAATGTGGATAGGAGGGTGCTCCCTCTGCTGTTTCCCGAAGTCTACAATTATCTCCTTTGTTTTGACGACATTCAGTGAGAGGTTGTTTTCCTGACACCACAGTGTCCTCACCTTCTCCCTGTAGGCCGTCTCATCATTGTTGGTAATTGTTTTGTTTCACCTTAAATTTAACCAGGTAGGCAATTGAGAACAACTCATTTACAACCTGGCCAAGATGAAGCAAAGCAGTTCGACACATACAACACAAAGTTACACATGGAGTAAACAAACAGAGTGAATAATACAGTAGAAAAAAGTCTATATACAGTGTGTGCAAATGAGGTAAGATAAGGGAGGTAAGGCAATAAATAGGCCATGGTGGCAAAGTAATTACAATATACCAATTAAACACTGGAATGGTAGAAGTGCAGAAGATAAATGTGCAAGTAGAGATACTGGGGTGCCAAGGAGCAAGATAAATAAATAAATACAGTATGGGGATGAGGTAGTTGGATGGGATATTTACAGATGGGCTATGTACAGGTGCAGTGATCTGTGAGCTGCTCTGACAGCTGGTGCTTAAAGCTAGTGAGGGAGATATGAGTCTCCAGCTTCAGAGATTTTTGCAGTTAGTTCCAGTCATTGGCAGCAGAGAACTTGAAGGACAGGAAGCCAACCAAGGTGTTGGCTTTGGGAGTGACCAGTGAGATATACCTGCTGGAGCGTGTGCTACGCGTGGGTGTTGCTATGGTGACCGGTGAGCTGAGATAAGGCGGGGCTTTACCTAGCAAAGACTTGTAGATGACTTGGAGCGGGTTTGGCAACGAGTATGAAGCGAAGGCCTGCCAACAAGAGAGTACAGGTCACAGTGGTGGGTAGTACATTGGGATTTGGTGACAAAACGGACGGCACTGTGATAGATTGCATCCAATTTGTTGAGTAGAGTGTTGGAGGCTATTTTGTAAATGACATTGCCGAAGTCAAAGATCGGCAGGATGGTCAGTTTTACGAGTGTGTTTGGCAGCATGAGTGAAGGAGGCTTTGTTGCAAAATAGGAAGCCGATTCTAGATTTCATTTCGGATTGGAGATGCTTAATGTGAGTCTGGAAGGAGAGTTTACAGTCTAACCAGACACCTAGGTATTTGTCCACATATTCTAAGTCTGAACCGTCCAGATTAGTGATGCTGGATGTGCAGGCAGCGATCAGTTGAAAAGCATGCATTTAGTTTTACTTGCATTTAAGAGAAGTTGGAGGCCACGGATCAAGCCCACTACTGTTGTGTCGTCCGCAAACTTGATGATTGAGTTGGAGGTGTGCATGGCCACGTAGTCGTGGGTGAACAGGGAGTACAGAAGGGGGCTGAGCACACACCCTTGTGGGGCCCCAGTGTTGAGGGTCAGCAAAGTGGAGATGTTTCCTAACTTCACCACCTGGGAGCAGCCGGTCAGAAAGTCCAGGACCTAATTGCACAGGGAGGGGTTGAGACCCAGGGCCTCCAGCTTGATGATGAGCTTGGAGGGTACTATGGTGTTGAATGCTGAGCTGTAGTCAATGAACAGCATTCTTACATAGGTATTCCTCTTGTCCATACAAGATAGGGCAGGGTGCAGAATGATGGCGATTGCATCGTCTGTGGACCTGTTGGGACGGTATGCAAACTAAAGTGTGTCTAGGGTGGCTGGTAAGGTGGAGGTGATATGATCCTTGAAGTCTCTCAAAGCACTTCACGATGACAGAAGTGAGTGCTACGGGGCGATAGTCATTTAGTTCAGTTCTTTTTGTCTACTTGGGTACAGGAACAATGGTGGCCCGCTTGAAGCATGTGGGGACAGCAGACTGGTACAGGGAGCAATTGAATATGTCCGTAAACACACCAGCCAGCTGGTCTGCGCATGCTCTGAGGACGCGGCTAGGGATGCCGTTTGGGCCGGCAGCCTCGCGAGGGTTAACACGTTTAAATATTTTACTTACGTCAGCCACGGAGGGGGGAGTTCTTGTTAGTGAGCCGCACCGGTGGCACTGTATATTATCCTCAAAGCGGGCAAAGCCGGTGGTTAGTTTGTCTGGAAGCGTGACGTTGGTGTCCGTGACGTGGCGGATTTTCTTTTTGTAGTCTGATTTCCTGTAAACCATGCCACATATACTTCTCGTGTCTGAGCCGTTGAATTGCGACTTCACTTTGTCTCTGTACAGGCATTTCACTTATTTGATTGCCTTGCGGACGAAATAACTACACTGTTTATATTCAGCCATATTCCCAGACCTCTTTCTATGGTTAAATGCGGTGGTTCGAGCTTTCAGTTTTGTGCGAATGCCACCATCCATCCACGGTTTCTGGTTAGGGTAGGTTTTAATAGTCCCTGTGGGTACAACATCTCCAATGCACTTCTTTATAAACTCACTGAGTCAGCGTATAGAGCAATGTTATCTGAGGCTGACCGGAACATATCGCAGTCCACGTGATCAAAATAATCTTGAAGCGTGGATTCCAATTGGTCAGACCAGCGTTGAATGGTGCTAGTCACTGGTACATCCTATTTGAGTTTCTGCCTATAAGACAGTAGGAGCAAGATGGAGTCGTGTTCGGATTTGCCGAAGGGAGGGCTTTGTATGCATAACGGAAGTTAGAGTAGCAATGATCAAGTGTATTACACCCAAGCGTAGTGCAATCAATATGCTAATAGAATTTAGGTAGCCTTGTCCTCATATTTGCTTTGTTAAAATCCCCAGCTACAATGAATGCAGCCTCAGGATATATGTTTCCAGTTTACATCGAGTCCAGTGAAGTTCCTTGAGGGCCGTCTTGGTGTCTGCTTGAGGGGGAATGTACACAGCTGTGACGATAACTGACGAGAAATCACTCATTTGTTTGTAAAGTTTTAACAACCTAGTTGACTGTTCAGAAGAGTTGCATGGCCAGGAATCAGATTTATTTATGAGTGGTTTGAAATTTGGCTGGAAATATCTGATTCCAAGTGCTCTTTGGCTATTCAGACTATAGGAAAAAAGATCAGATTTAAATATGCAAAAATAAAATTTGAGTCACTTCAAACTGCCAGTGTGAACAAGGCTTTAGTGAGCATTCTCTACGTGCTAGCCTAGCAGTTAAGAGCATTGGGCCAGTTACCAAAAGGCCGACAAATCTGTCAATGCGCCCTTGAGCAAGGCACTTAACCCTAATTGCTCATGTAAGTCACTCTGGATAAGAGCTTCTGCTAAATTACTAAAAATGAAAATATGTTTTGGGAAACGCATGTTACATATTTGGCTGTTAAAAAAAAACAATACATCATTAAAACACTCATAGGCTTAAGTTCCATGCTATTGGGAAACCTAGCCCTGTTCTGTAGCACAATATGCAAGTACAATTTGGCTCTTGCACTGCCCTTACGAAAAATATTGCAGTCAGAGTGTAGTATAACTGCAGTGCAGTATGCTGCATATACCGCATCCAAAATAAGTTTACTACCGTAATTCTGCAATTACTGTGTCCAAAATACCAGTCGACAGCAGTTACTGCACTTTTACTGTAGTTTCAAAACTATTATCTTTTTTTGTAAGGGTGGCCATAGCAACACGAGTTGTGGACTTGCTCTTCGTCACACTTCTGAACATCTGAGGGGAACATGTTTCAATAAAATCCATCACTTAAATGTCATTTTTTCATTTTACCTTCCCCTTTGTTGGCATTCTGCTTGGCTTTTTTTGCCATAAGCTTCTTCTGCTTCAGCTTTTCCCTGAAATACACATACATATGTAACATAAATCATCATCAATTATACAGATTACAGGAGAGAATCAAAGAATAAAGGCCATGTATGCTCTATACATTTTTATTTTATTTAGCGGGTCCATGATTACTGCACCAACCTTTTCTTCCTGCGTTTGGCTGTTCTTTCATCAGCTGCCTGTTGGTTATCTGACACCTTGTCAAGATAGTCCAAATCCATCTTTTGCTGCAAGAACATTTTATTATTAAAATCTTATTGGTTACCCCCACCGCTTGAAAGAAATTGGTTCCCATGAAAAACGATGTAGTCGGGTGTCCTTGGGGACCCCGTAATAAAAAATGCCCACCTTCTCAGTCATCTTGTCCAGGAAGTCCTGTCTCTGATACTCTCGCCTGCGAAGGTGTCTGTACACATGGAATTCTCCACTGCCAGCTCCTGCACTGGAGCCTGGAGAAGATTCATTACATATCTCATCAGTGGGTTTAAAACATATTGCTTAGGCTTTAGTGTTTTTGA
The DNA here is from genome assembly GCF_045791955.1 of Oncorhynchus clarkii lewisi. Taxonomy (NCBI): domain Eukaryota; kingdom Metazoa; phylum Chordata; class Actinopteri; order Salmoniformes; family Salmonidae; genus Oncorhynchus; species Oncorhynchus clarkii. Next base: position 26,147,096 of record NC_092156.1, read on the forward strand.
AAAATGCGTCCATACGCCTCTCTTGCAAGAGCTCGCTCTACTCTTGGACAGCAAAACAAGGGAATCGTACATGCCCTTGCCGCTACCTGAGAATTCACAAATTCATCCGCCAAATTGCAGGCTTACCCATCACATCCCGCACAAACTCCGGAGGAGCCCGGGGGTTCCATTCTTTCGGTCGGTCTGGGATAGGAGCAGGTTTATCCTGCAAACATACGTGAGGATTCATAGATTTTTACGATAAATTATCTAAATACTTGCTATAGTCACACACTGTTCTATCTACCGTAACGTTAAGCACATATTCGCTGGTGCTAACGTCGTTAGTTAGCGTGGCTAGCTGTGGAGATAAACATGTGCCATTTGAAGATATCCTCAAAGGCCCGAACCTCCCCAGCCACTTACAGGGTTTCTCATCAATCTCTCCAATTTCAGGCGTTGCTCCTCTGCTGGAGTTTTGGCTATAATCAAAGGCTGAGATTCCTTTCCTGGCTGTTTCCCTGGTCTCCCATCTTTTTCCTTGATCACCGCCATCTTTCGAATATGATGTTTGTCTTCTTCTACATTGATTTGTAAGTACAAGGTTTAGCACCGCCTAGCGTACTGGTGGGTGCATTCCTGGAAACGATACATTAGTATTGTGCTAAATTGGTTATTATTTTACTGTTGGTATATTAGGCAGGCACTCGTAGGAAAACACAATGAACGATGTTCTTTCGAAGTAAGGTAGTTGATTTATCTTGCAGAATGTTAGTAGCACCTCCTTGAGAAAGTTGTAATGCAGAAGTCTTGATAGGCCAACAGGGGGCACTCCTCCCCCTAGTTAAGGGATCATCAAATACATTCAGGGGGCCGGAACATAATTAAAAATAATTTGTAGAATGCAAATTGACCGCATGAAGCCCAAACAGATATAACGTTTGATTAAAACACAGTAATTTCAAACCTTGCTTATATTTGTATATACGTATCTATCACCAATTTTTATTTAACCTAGGCAAGCCTGCCTAATATACCAACAGGAACAGTGGGTTAGCTGCCTGTTCAGGGGCAGAACCCGAGATTTGTATCTTGTGAGCTCAGGGATTCGAACTTGCAACCTTTGGGTTACTAGTCCAACACTTTAACCACCAGGCTACCCTGTTGCCCCATATATCTCTTGATTATGCATGTGAATACTTACAGATTTCCAAAATTAAAATCTCTTGGAGCTTTTTTAGAGTATTTTATGAACAACAATTTACAAAAATGTAATTAAAAATAAATGTCTGCTCAGAAAACTTGGGGACCAAGTAAAATGACCCACAGACCAAATTAGGCACGCGGGCCGCCAGTTGGGGAACCCTGCCCTAGTTTAATCGGCCAATCTTCTGTTTCTACTACCATTTGTGGACATAAATTAATGATATGTACCCACTGATTTTTGATGAATATCTAGTTGCGGCCATATATATTGGCACCCTTGCACTTAAAAATATATATATATTTATTCTAAAATAAATTGATTATTGGATTTTCTTGTTATTGGATTTTTAACATTACAGAAATAAATATATTTTTGTAAAACATTTATTGAAATTCTCAAACATTCAAACATGGGGAGTTTTGATAATGTTGTGGGGTTGCTTTGCTGCCTCTGGTACTGGGGAACTTAAACATGCATGCGCAAGGCATCATGAAGTCAGCAGATTATCTACGGCGAGATCATAAAACAGCAGTTGATGGAGAGCACCCCTCAAACATTGAAGAATTAAAACAGTTTGCTGGTAAAAAAAAGGGGGGCCAAATCACAAAGGTGTAGCAAGCTCATTGATGGCTACAATAAGTGTTTGTTTGCAGTTATCATGGGAAAAGGCTATGTAACCAAGTACTAGCTCCGGGGTGCCAATAATTATAATTTTGTCCATGCCATTTGTCTCCATTACAACTTAAGTTTACAAAAAATACAATTGGTTCTGCAATGTAGAAAATCCAATAACAAGGTGTTATTCATTATTATTTCAACTCATTTTTTAGAAGAAATTGGGAATCATTTAAGAAAGGTGCAAGGATGGCAATTTATTTCACATAAATTTTAACTTATGAATGCCTCATGAGCTTTAGTTCAACAGTCATACCCAATCAGAACCCAAAATATAGCCTACGCTTGTTTTATTCCAATTTTTGTGAACAAAATAAATGTAAACAGATTCTGTATAGACTCAAAACAAGCTTAAAACTATAATTTTGATATAATGGTCAGTACTTACATCCATAGCTCTGTCTATGAATTTGAGTGGTTGCATTACTCCAGCCCCATCCCTCAGCTTTTTACCGAAACAGTGGTGGGGGCAACGCTTTGTTATTGTTTCAACAGTGGTTTTGCCCCTTTAAAGGCAAAAGCTTGGGAGACTTGGCTTGATCCTGCCTTGAAAAACATATTCCACAACCCTTTCACCTTAAAAATGACATCCCATTTATTGTGACAATGTAACCAACTCCCCTACTTGACACATGATTTCTTTGTTGGCCATTGTCAACAACTACTGCTTGTTGGGCATGTTGGCATAAGATGATGCATTAGCATCACCCAGGAGAGGAGCGAGCGTAAGGTTAGCCTTAAAAATAACTCCATTCATTTCCATAATAGCAATATTTTTGTTATATTTAGTGTAGTTTTCCTAGTCCGACTTTGAACATCAACATCATGCACGTTGTTCAGTACAGAGCATCCTAACCTCACATATTGATACCAAAGCCAACACACAATCGATGGTCTCTGTTATGACAATAAACATATAACAACTCTTATGCAAAATACTCTGAATGGTCAAAGCCACAGTGTTACTGAGTTTCAATTAGGTTTGCTTTCAGTCCCTCCGATAGCGGCAATTACGCAAGGCAAATATGATACACACTCAAAATGCATCAACTCGTTGCATCTGAATTAATTAGACTGGTTACATCCTAAACAGATAGCAATAGGGATATTTCCCCCCTTTACACATCAACCGTAGGGAGAATGTTTATGTCGAGTCAACCAAGCAGATATAAACACAATTGAACTCCAAATAGGCACACATACACCATACACACTTACTGTGTGTGTGTGTTTGTTCATTCCTGCGTTTGTGCATACACGTATGCTTAACAGGTTGAGGGAGGTCCGGAAGCAACAGGGGTGGTTTCTCCCAGTAAACTCTGTCTGAGCTGGTTTGTGAATGCACTCGAAGACTCCCTCAATTAATGTCAGCCCATATTTTAATAGGCTGTGGCAGCTCTCACAACAGCTCCCTGACTAAAGTGGACACTGTACTCACCCCTTGCTCGGTTACCCCTCAGTCCCCCCAACCTCCCATAGAGTTTATCTCTAGGGTACAGGACTTGTTTATGCCACTCGCTCTGCGTGGCATTCTCTGGAGGCGTTGTGTGGGCTCTAGTCAAAATGATTTCATTTTCCCTATTACGCCCACAGCATCTTAATGTCAGCAGGGATGTGCCAGTTACGTAACATGTAGCACACTCACGATGGGATGTTTAAAACATGCAGATGGGCGCCAAATTGGGGATTAGCAAGCAAGAGAACATCAGCCAGAGAAAGGGAGACTGAGTGAGATGGACTATATGCTGTGCTACAGCCCCCTGGCTTTGGGGCACAGGGGCTTATGTTAATTTGATACGGCTCTCGTGAATTTAACATTGATTGGTCCTGCCCCTTCCTCTCCTCAAATTCAGTTCTAACTCAAACCACTCACCAGATAGACGCTGCTAAAAGATCAAAGGCGGATAACTGTCTGGACAGAACATCACATCTTCTCCCTGTGTTGCCTTTCAACTGACCCTGTCTTTCGTTGGGCCTTCACTTGACTGAACTCCCCTCTCCCAACAGCCCCTACAGGGGCATTTGATAGGGCTAATAAGCAACATAAACAATCGCACGCGCACACATTGTTTTCACCTGATCCCATACTGTGAATAGTTGAAGGGAAAATAAATATTTCTGCCTTAATTAAACATCAAACATTCACCTGACTTAAATCTCTATACTGTACATAGGAAAAAGGCAAATCTGCTTTCATAGATCAAATTTATCATTAATCTATGAAATATAGCTGATTATTTTTATGGTGTGTATGCAAAGGACTGGAGCTTCAAGGAAATTGAAGGCCCACCTAATCACTGTGCCAAAACATTTAATTTGCATTGACTGGGTTACTATGGTGAAAATGGTAATTATTCCACATATGACCACGATTTATAAGATCACATCAATGTTAGGGTGTGGTAGGTTAAGACTAGAGCAAAATGCTGCATTCATTGTGCTCTAATGTAAGTGAATATCTCAAACCTGAAGTATTTGCTGTTCCTGATCAGTCCATATTTCTAACATTATCAATGCTGCTTTCATGAATTCAAAAAGAGTGTTTCTTCCTAATAAACTTAGCAAAAGAAGAAAAATCCCTTTTTCAGGACCCTGTCTTTCAAAGATCATTTGTAAAAATCCAAATAACTTCAGATATTCATTGTAAAGGGTTTGAACACTGTTTCCCATGCTTGTTCAATGAACCATAAACAATTAATGAACATGCACCTGTGACGGTCGTTAAGACACTAACAGCTTACAGACGGTAGGCAATTAAGGTCACAGTTATGAAAACTTAGGACACGAAAGAGGCCTTTCTACTGACTCTGAAAAACACCAAAAGAAAGATGCCCAGGGTCCCTGCTCATCTGCGTGAACGTGCCTTAGGCATGCTGCAAGGAGGCATGCGGACTGCAGATGTAGCCAGTGCAATAAATTGCAATGTCTGTTCTGTGAGATGCCTAAGACAGTGCTACAGGGAGACAGGACGGACAGCTGATCATCCTCGCAGTGGCAGTGTAATAACACCTGCACAGGATCGGTACATCTGAAAATCACTATGATCACTTGGCTACATAGCTGATGCCTGCTGGGCTGTTCATTTAATCACGGTACTCCATTTTGTTTATTTTATATATCTGTCGGCCCCAGCCTCGAACTCGGGCCCTGTGTGTAGTTAACTGACCCTCTCTGCCCATTCAATGCCATTTTACCTGTTGTTGTTGTCTTAGCTGATTAGCTGTTGTTGTCTTACCCGTTGTCTTAGTTAGCTCTCCCAATCAACACCTGTGATTGCTTTATGCCTCGCTTTATGTCTCTCTAATGTCAATATGCCTTGAATACTGTTATTTCGGGTAGTTATCATTGTTTCATTTTACTGCGGAGCCCCAAGTCCCACGCAACATGCCTCGGATACCTCTTTTGTCCTATCTCCCACACATACGGTGACCTCATTTAGCATAACTAGTGCCTCCAGAGATGCAACCTCTCATTGTCACTCAATGCCTAGGTTTACCTCCACTGTACCCGCACCCTACCATACCCCTGTCTGTACATTATGCTTTGAATCTATCCTACCACGCTCAGAAATCTGCTCCTTTTATTCTCTATCCATATCGCACTAGACAACCAGTTTTAATAGCCTTTAGCTGTACCCTCATCCTACTCCTCCTCTGTTCCTCGGGTGATGTAATGGCTAACCCAGGCCCTGTGTGTCCCCAGGCGCTCTCATTTGTTGACTTCTGTAACCATAAACGCCTTGGTTTCATGCATGTTAACATCAGAAGCCTCCTGCCTAAGTTTGTTTTTCTCACTGCTTTAGCACACACCGCCAACCCTGATGTCCTTGCCGTGTCTGAATCCTGGCTTAGGAAGGCCACCAAAAATTCTGAGATTTCCATCCCCAACTACAACATTTTCCGTCAAGATAGAACTGCCAAAGGAGGAGGAGTTAGCCTGAAAAGTTCTGTCATACTTTCCAGGTCTATGCCCAAACAGTTCGAGCTTCTAATTTAAAAAATTAATCTCTCCAGAAATAAGTCTCTCACTGTTGCCGCCTGTTATAGACCCCCCTCAGCTCCCAGCTGTGCCCTGGACACCATATGTTAATTGATTTCCCCCCATCTTTCTTCAGAGATCATTCTCTTAGGTGACCTAAACTGGGATATGCTTAACACCCCGGCCATCCTACAATCTAAGCTAGATGCCCTCAATTTCACACAAATTATCAAGGAACCCACCAGGTACAACCCTAAATATGTAAACATGGGCACCCTCATAGATATTATTCTGACCAATTTACCCTCCAAATACATCTCTGCTGTCTTCAATCAGGATCTCAGCGATCACTGCCTCATTGTCTGCATCCGTTATGGGTCCGCGGTCAAACGACCACCCCTCATCACTGTCAAGCGCTCCCTAAAACACTTTTGCGAGCAGGCCCAGGTATCCTGGAAGGATATTGACCTCATCCCGTCAGTAGAGGACGCCTGGTTGTTCTATAAAAGTAATTTCCTCACCATCTTAAATAAGCATGCCCCATTCAAAAAATGTAGAACTAAGAACAGATATAGCCCTTGGTTCACGCCAGACCTGACTGCCCTCGACCAGCACAAAACCATCCTGTGGCGTACTGCACTAGCATCCAATAGTCCCCGCGATATGCAACTTTTCAGGGAAGTCAGGAACCAATACACACAGTCAGTTAGGAAAGCTAAGGCTAGCTTTTTCAAACAGAAATTTGCATCCTGTAGCACTAATTCCAAAAAGTAAAGTCCATGGAGAATAAGAGCACCTCCTCCCAGCTGGCCACTGCACTGAGGCTAGGAAACTGTGTCGCCACCGATAAATCCACGATAATCGAGAATTTCAATTTCTCTATCCTGTTTTAGGTCAGGATCAGCACTTTTATTTTAAGAATGTGAAATCTCAGAATAATAGTAGAGCTAATGATTTATTTCAGCTTTAATGTCTTTCATCACATTCCCAGTGGGTCAGAGGTTTACATACACTCATTTAGTACTTGGTAGCATTGCCTCTAAATTGTTTAACTTGAGTCAAACATTTCGGGTAGCCTTCCACAAGCTTCCCACAATAAGTTGGGTGGATTTTGGCCCATTCCTCCTGACAGAGCTGGTGTAACTGAGTCAGGTTTGTAGGCCTTCTTGCTCGCACATGCCTTTTCAGTTCTGCCCACACATTTTCTATAGGATTGAGGTCAGGGCTTTGTGATGGCCTCCCTAATACCTTGACTTTGTTGTCCTTAAGCCATTTTGCTTTGGAAGCATGTTGGGGTCATTGTCCGTTTGGAAGACCCATTTGCGAAGCAAGCTTTAACTTCCTGACAGATGTCTTGAGATGTTGCTTCAATATACAGTGCCTTGCGAAAGTATTCGGCCCCCTTGAACTTTGCGACCTTTTGCCACATTTCAGGCTTCAAACATAAAGATATAAAACTGTATTTTTTTGTGAAGAATCAACAACAAGTGGGACACAATCATGAAGTGGAACTACATTTATTGGATATTTCAAACTTTTTTAACAAATCAAAAACTGAAAAATTGGGCGTGCAAAATTATTCAGCCCCCTTAAGTTAATACTTTGTAGCGCCACCTTTTGCTGCGATTACAGCTGTAAGTCGCTTGGGGTATGTCTCTATCAGTTGTGCACATCGAGTGACTGAAATTTTTTCCCATTCCTCCTTGCAAAACAGCTCGAGCTCAGTGAGGTTGGATGGAGAGCATTTGTGAACAGCAGTTTTCAGTTCATTCCACAGATTCTCGATTGGATTCAGGTCTGGACTTTGACTTGGCCATTCTAACACCTGGATATGTTTGTTTTTGAACCATTCCATTGTAGATTTCGCTTTATGTTTTGGATCATTGTCTTGTTGGAAGACAAATCTCCGTCCCAGTCTCAGGTCTTTTGCAGACTCCATCAGGTTTTCTTCCAGAATGGTCCTGTATTTGGCTCCATCCATCTTCCCATCAATTTTAACCATCTTCCCTGTCCCTGCTGAAGAAAAGCAGGCCCAAACCATGATGCTGCCACCACCATGTTTGACAGTGGGTATGGTGTGTTCAGGGTGATGAGCTGTGTTGCTTTTACGCCAAACATAACGTTTTGCATTGTTGCCAAAAAGTTCAATTTTGGTTTCATCTGACCAGAGCACCTTCTTCCACATGTTTGGTGTGTCTCCCAGGTGGCTTGTGGCAAACTTTAAACAACACTTTTTATGGATATCTTTAAGAAATGGCTTTCTTCTTGCCACTCTTCCATAAAGGCCAGATTTGTGCAATATACGACTGATTGTTGTCCTATGGACAGAGTCTCCCACCTCAGCTGTAGATCTCTGCAGTTCATCCAGAGTGATCATGGGCCTCTTGGCTGCATCTCTGATCAGTCTTCTCCTTGTATGAGCTGAAAGTTTAGAGGGACGGCCAGGTCTTGGTAGATTTGCAGTGGTCTGATACTCCTTCCATTTAAATATTATCGCTTGCACAGTGCTCCTTGGGATGTTTAAAGCTTGGGAAATCTTTTTGTATCCAAATCCAGCTTTAAACTTCTTCACAACAGTATCTCGGACCTGCCTGGTGTGTTCCTTGTTCTTCATGATGCTCTCTGTGCTTTTAACGGACCTCTGAGACTATCACAGTGCAGGTGCATTTATACGGAGACTTGATTACACACAGGTGGATTGTATTTATCATCATTAGTCATTTAGGTCAACATTGGATCATTCAGAGATCCTCACTGAACTTCTGGAGAGAGTTTGCTGCACTGAAAGTAAAGGGGCTGAATAATTTTGCACGCCCAATTTTTCAGTTTTTGATTTGTTAAAAAAGTTTGAAATATCCAATAAATGTCGTTCCACTTCATGATTGTGTCCCACTTGTTGTGGATTCTTCACAAAAAAATACAGTTTTATATCTTTATGTTTGAAGCCTGAAATGTGGCAAAAGGTCGCAAAGTTCAAGGGGGCCGAATACTTTCGCAAGGCACTGTATCCACGTAATTTTCCTACCTCATGAAGCCATCTATTTTGTGAAGTGCACCAGTCCCTCATACAGCAAAGCACCACCACAACATGATGCTGCAACCACAACATGATGCTGCCACCACAACATGATGCTGCCACCCTGGTGCTTCACGATTGGGATGGTGTTCTTCGGCTTGCAAGCGTCCCTCCATTTCCTCCAAACGTAACAATGGTCATTATGGCCAAACAGTTCTATTTCTCCAAAAAGTATGATCTTTGTCCCCATGTGCAGTTGCAAACCGTAGTCTGGCTTTTTTATGACAGTTTTGGAGCAGTGGCTTCTTCCTTGCTGAGCGGGCTCTCAGGTTATGTCGATATAGGACTCATTTACTGTGGATATAGATACTTTTGTACCTGTTTCCTCCAGCATCCTCACAAGGTCCTTTGCTGTTGTTCTGGGATTGATTTGCACTTTTCGCACCAAAGTACTTTCATCTCTAGGAGACAGAACACGTCTCCTTCCTGAGCGGTATGTTGGCTGCTTGGTCTCATGGTGTTTATACTTGCGTACTATTGTTTGTACAGATGAACATGGTACCTTCAATTTGGAAATTGCTCCCAAGGATTAGCCAGGCCTGTGGAGGTATACAATTTAATTTTTGAGAGGTCTTGGTTGATTTGTTTGATTAGATTTTCCTATGATGTCAAGCAAAGAGGCACTGAGTTTGAAGGTAGACCTTGAAATACATCCACAGGTACTCCTCCAATTGACTGAAATTATGTCAATTAGCCTATCAGAATCGTCTAAAGCCATGACATAATTTTCTGGAATTTTCCAAGCTGTTTAAAGGCAAAGTCAACTTAGTGTATGTGTAAGGGTTTTCCTGTGGTGAAGGAGAGGCGGACCAAAATGCAACGTGGTGGTTATTCATGTTTTTAATAAAGACATGAACAGACTAAACAAAACAAGAAAAGTGAAAGGACTGTTTAGGTTATCTGGTGCAAACACAGAGACAGGAACAATCACCCACAAACACACAGTGAAACCCAGGCTACCTAAGTATGATTCTCAATCAGAGACAACTAATGACACCTGCCTCTGATTGAGAACCATACTAGGCCGAAACATAGAAATACCCAAATCATAGAAAAACAAACATAGACTGCCCACCCAACTCACACCCTGACCATACTAAATAAATACAAAACAACGGAAATAAAGGTCTGAACGTGACAGTATGTAAACTTCTGATCCACTGGAATTGTGATACGGTGATTTATAAGTGAAATAATCTGTCTGTGAACAATTGTTGGAAAAATTACTTGTGTCATGCACAAAGTAGATGTCCTAACCAACTTGCCAAAACTATAGTTTGTTAACAAGAAATTTGTGGAGTGGTTGAAAAACGAGTTTTACTGACTCCAGCCTGTGTATATAAACTTCCGACTTCAACTGTATATCCATCCTGACCTGCCTTTCTAAAGTCTTCAAAAGCCAATTTAACAAACAGATCACTGACCATTTCGAATCCCACCTTATCCGCTGTGCAATCCGGTTTCCGAGCTGGTCATGGGTTCACCTCAGCCACACTCAAGGTACTAAACAATATCATTACCGCCATCGATAAAAGACAGTACTGTGCAGCCGTCTTCATCGACCTAGCCAAGGCTTTCAACTCTGTCAATCACAGTATTCTTATCGGCAGACTCAATAGCCTTGGTTTCTCAAGTGACTGCCTCGCCTGGTTCACCAACTACTTCTCAGAGTTCAGTGTGCCAAATTGGAGGGTCTGTTGTCCGGACCTCTGGCAGTCTCTATGGGGGTACCACAGGGTTCAATTCTCGGGCAGACTCTTTGCTCTGTATATATCAATGATGTTGCTCTTGTTGCGGGTGATTCCTTGATCCACCTCTACGCAGACAACACCATTCTGTATACATCTGGCCCTTCTTTGGACACTGTGTTAACAAACCTCCAAACGAGCTTAAATGCAATACAACACTCCTTCCGTGGCCTCCAACTGCTCTTAAACGCTAGTAAAACTAAATGCATGCTCTTCAACTGATCGCTGCCAGCACCCGCCTGCACGACTTACAATATGTGGACAACTACAAATACCTAGGTGTCTGGCTAGATTGCAAACTCTCCTTCCAGACTCATATTAAGCATCTCCAATCCAAAAATAAATATAGAATCGGCTTCCTATTTCGCAACATTGCCTCCTTCACTCACGCTGCCAAACGTACTCTCGTAAAACAGACTATCCTACCGATCCTCGACTTCAGCGATGTCATTTACAGAATAGCCTCCAACACTCTACTCATCAATTTGGATGCAGTCTATCACAGTGCCATCCATTTTGTCACCAAAACCCCATATACCACCCACCACTGCGACATGTATGCTCTCATTAGCTGGCCCTCACTATATATTCATCACCAGACCCACTGGCTCCAGGTCATCTACAAGTCTTTGCTAGATAAAGCTCTGCTCTGCTCTGCTCACTGGTCACTATAACAACACCCACCCGTAGCACGCGCTCCAGCAGGTATATCTCACTGGTCATCCCCAAAGCCAACACCCCCTTTGGCCGCCTTTCCGTCCAATTCTCTGCTGCCAATGACTGGAACGAATTGCAAAAATCACTGAAGCTGGAAACTTATATCTCCCTCACTAACTTTAAGTATCAGCTATCTGAGCAGCTTACCGATCGCTTCAGCTGTACAAAGGACAACCGGTAAATAGCCCATCCAACTATCTACCTTATCCCCATATTGTTTTGTTGTTGCTCTTTTGCACACCAGTATTTCTACTTGCCCATCATCATCTGCACATCTATCACTGCAGTGTTAATTTGCTGAATTGTAATTACTTCGCACTACGGCCTATTTATTACCTTACCTCCTTACTCCATTTGCACACATTGTATATAGATTTTTCTATTGTGTTATTGACTGTACGCTTGTTTATCCCACTTGCGTTGTTTATTGTTGCACTGCTTTGCTTTATCTTGGCCAGGTCACAGTTGTAAATGAGAACTTGTACTCAACTGGCCTACCTGGTTAAATAAATGTGAAATAAAATTTAAAAAACCTGCGGAACAGGTACAGGATGGCAACAACTGCCCGAGTTACACCAGGAACACACAATCCCTCCATCAGTGCTCAGACTGTCCACAATAGGTTGAGAGAGGCTGGACTGAGGGCTTGTTGGCCTGTTGTAAGGCAGGTCCTCACCAGACATCACCAGCAACAACGCCGCCTATGGGCACAAACCCACAGTCGCTGGACCAGACAGTCTTGGCAGAAAGAGCTCTTTACTGACGAGTCACGGTTTTGTCTCACCAGGGGAGATGGTCAGATTCTCTTTTATCATCGAAGGACTGACCGTTACACCGAGGCCTGTACTCTGGAGCGGGATTGATTTGGAGGTGGAGGGTCCGTCATCGTCTGGGGCGGTGTGTCACAGCATCGTCGGCCTGAGCTTGTTGTCATTGCAGGCAATCTCAATGCTGTGCATTACAGGGAAGACATCCTCCTCCCTCAAGTGCTACCCTTCCTGCAGGCTCATCTTGGCATGACCCTCCAGCATGACAATGCCATACTGCTCGTTCTGTGCATGATTTCCTGCAAGACCGGAATCTCACTGTTCTGCCATGGCCAGCGATGAGCCCGGATCTCAATCCCATTGAGCACCTCTGGGACCTGTTGGCTCGGAGGGTGAGGGCTAGGGTCATTCCCCCCAGAAATGTTAGGGAACTTACCCTTGGTGGAAGAGTGGTGTAACAGTAACAGTAAAAACTGGCAAATCTGGTGCAGTCCATGAGGAGATGCACTGCAGTACTTAATGCAGCTGGTGGCCACACCAGATACTGACTATTACTTTTGATTTTGACATGTCTGTGGAACTTGTTCAGTTTATGTCTTAGTTGTTGAATCCTGTTATGTTCATACAAATATTTACACGTTAAGTCTGCTGAAAATAAACACAGTTGACAGTGAGAGGACGTTTCTTTTTTGCTGAGTTTAGATGAAATTGGCAGGGACAAAAAACACTGGGAGAAAGTGAGCATGGGTACTTATTTTTTTAAATGTTATTATTTTTACCCCGTTTTCTCCACTAATGGTAGTTACAGTCTTGTCCCATCGCTACAACTCCTGTACAGACTTGGGAGAGGCAAATTTTGCGTCCCGCCAAGCCGCAGTGCTTCTTGACACACTGCTCTTTTAACACAGAAGCTAGCCACACCATTGTGTCAGAGGAAACACGTACAGCTGCCAACTGATGTCAGCGTGCATGCGCCCGGCTGCCACAAGGAGTTGCTAGAGCACGATGGTACAAGGACATCTTAGCCGGCCAAACCCGGACAATGCTGGCCCAATTGAGCGCCGATTCTCCCGGTCGTGACCCATCCTGGGATTGCACACGGATCTGTAGTGACGTCCCTAGCACTGCGATGCAATGCCTTAGACCGCTGTGCCACTCGGGAGGCCCAGCGCATGGGTACTTCTAAAATAAAACTCCTTGCCCAAAGACATAGAGCTAAAGGTTAGAAATTAGCTATTGACAGAGGGCAATTTTGTCAGATAAACCACCAGTGACAAATGCTGTTGTTGACATAAAATGTTGCTGAAGAGCGCAGGAAACATTCCTTTTTTTGACAAGGCCTGTGGTTCTCCTACCCATTGTCAAGCCTTGCCCACTCTGTCCAGCCACTGTGTTGCCCCTGGGGCCTGTTAGAGAGAGCACAGGAGGCTGATGAGACTCCAGATGACCCATGGGGGGATGAGTCAACCGAGAGATGGCCAGGCTTTCTGCGTGTCGCCTGCAGGGAATGCAAGTAAGGCCAACGTCTTTAATTTACGATATACTGTAGGCTTAGCATTGTGTGTATTTCTACTTTGTGTTAAGATTTTATCATGTTGAATGATGTAGGCCAAGCTTAAATAATGAGATCAATGAATTCATAGTAAGTGATGTAAGTATTGTAACGAATCATTGTTGTCTCTCATTTAGTTTGCTTCAGCACACACAGCGCTGACTCTGTTTTTTTCTCCTCACGCAATCAGGTCACTGGCAGTTCAGTGTCCAGACATCCATACAAGTAGACATTTACCTACTGAGACGCCATGATCTTATTCGGAGCGGCCTGCCCCACTCATATTTTCATACGCCACACGCATTCATACTGAGACATTGCAGTGAAATACACAACAGGCAGAAAGGAGAAATTGACTTGACTTGAGTGTTATATAGTGCTCATTTTCAATGGAATACACACGGATACATTTTGACATACACTGGGCATTTTGTAGAAGCGCTTGCCACCACAATCCACTGATATGAAAAGCTGTAGGCTTTTCATGTCAATAGTATTGTTTTTGGCTAGTGAATAACCACCACATTCAATTTGATGTACTGTAATTCACATTCCCATCCATTTTCAGGAAAGATGCATGAGTATTCAGTTACCTTGGAGGGAAGAGAAAGATACTATACTGGACAAAATGCTAAAAGCTTTAGTTGTGATCCTGAAACAGAATGGAAACCCCACATTGATATGTACACCATTCCCTTTCACAAAGACTTTCTGTGATAGCTTCTGTTTATTATCATTAGGCCTAATATCTGGGTTAGAATTCAAATCCACACTGTCACAAGTGTTAAAACACGAGTAACTTCAGTACTCCCAACATGAGCTGAAAGGCCTGGTAAACTGGTAAATTAATGTGGACTAAATAAAGTCCTCTAATTCTAGGCCCTTAAGTCACTTATGAGCTCTGTACAATCTTATTGCCATAATAACATATTGAGGACATAGGGGAAGACTTGTTCGTGACCACAGTGAAGCCATGGTGGTTTCGCTCTGGCTTGCCCTGGCAGGCTTCTCCTATGAGAGGGCACAAGATCTGAGCTATAATGTTCACCCTCACCTTGGAGCCTTAAGCAATAAGGCCCGATGGGGTGTGGTATATGGCCAATATACCACGGCTAAGGGCTGTATCCAGGCACTCAGCGTTGTGTTGTGAATAAGAACAGCCCTTAGCCGTGGTATATTGGCCATACACCACACCCCATCTGGCCTTATTGCTTAATTATCCTATTTTCCCCAAAGTGCACTTACAGTATATGCTGGACTGGTAGTAAGGAAATAAATAGTTTCATATTAAATCATAACAGTATGTGCTGTCTAAGATCAGCCTGCAGAAGGTTGGCTTTCTCACTGAGATAAAATGTACATGCTCTCCTACTCAGTTGGAAGGAGAAAAAAATATCCTGAAAGATCTTGTGTGGCTCAGTTGGTAGAGCATGGTGCTTACAACACCAGTGGGTTCAATTCCCATGGAAAAAGTAAAAAAAAATGTCTGTACACACTCTGGATAAAAACATTTGCTAAATTACTAAAATGTAAATGCAGTTTCTCATTTATCAGAATAAATAAACAACCCTTTGTTGCTGGTCATTTCAAATAGTAAATAATTTGCCGATGTGAATGCTTCAACACTGTTTGTAAAATAACACAAGAGTTTGGTGCTCTTCAATGTTTATTTGTGGCGGTAATCAACTTCGGCTGAGAATCTTGGTGACCTTTTAGAAAATGTAGCCCTATTTGGGAGCCGGGCCAAAGATAACAATGACTGTGTTTCCCCATATCCACTCTCCACTCTTATTAATAATAACAAATCCATGTGACAACACCATTTTTTGAAGACCATCTGCACTAAATGTGCATTTGAAAAGGGAAGCTGCATAAACACTGCCACATATCGTGTTCTTGGTTAATCTTTGTGTTGCAATTTCAGAAAGATGGCTTGGAAATGGTTCCAAAGATGCATAAATATGACTATTGCTTGGACCGAACTATAAAACAAGTAACAACAAGGATTTAGGTTAATAATAAAAACCACGATTTGGACTTTATTGATCATAAGCAAAATGACACCAGGCCATTTCATAGAAGCCTTGCAATTCTCAGTCGGATGGATGGACAATGGGGTCCTTTATGACAAGCTGGAGACACTAGTCCATTTGTGACACTTCCTTATAGCTGTGCTTTACAACCCTGTGACGCCCTGGAAGTGTAACATTCAAATAAAAATGAAAACCATGCCCTGTTTCTCCTTCATTTACTCCCTTGCTTTCAACTAAACGTATTCCGTGCTTTATGGCTTCTGGTTATATCCCATTTTAGGTATGTTTACGTTTTGTGTCATGGATGGCGAACATATGTTTCAGATCAATTCCACAAAAGCTTCAAAAGCCATCTTTGCGTGCATGAGTCTGGTAGCCACTGTTTGGTTCCATGTCTAGAGACCTCTAGGGCCCATGCCTCAGTTATCGGTATGGAGGCTCAGGCTGGTGAGGGGCGGGCCTATAGAGCTGCTGTAACCGCATCGGTCTGGTTGACCAGCCTCCGGGTAACTGTCCAATGACCCGTAGGTTCACAGGATGCCCATGTCCAGAGAGCGGGGCACTGGGGCTCAGGATTTGGGTCTGGCCCGGCTGGGAGTCCAGTGGAGGTAGACTGGTGTGGGTCAGGGCAGATGGCGAGGTGGTGGAGGAGGATGGCAGGGGGAAGTGGGGAAGCAGGATGGCGGGGGTGAGGCCGTAGCGGAGCTGGAAGACCCGGGGCGGGCCCTGGGCCATGAAGCCGTTGGTCCGCTGGGGTTCCGGCTTCTCATCCCGCATCTTGTCCTCTCGCTCCTCTGGCTTTTTGGGTTTGCTGGAATTCCGTTTGGCTCGGTTGAGCTCCTGGATTTTCTCGGCCTGAGCACGGCGGATGTGGTAGCTCTTCCTGGAGCTTTGGAAGGAGTCCAGAAACCCCTCCAGGGGCACGTTCCCCTCCATGAACTTCTCCAGGAGGTCCTGCAAAGCAGAGGCCCACAAATAAATGGGTATCAGGAGACAGGAATTCAAAACAAAAGGATTCCCAACCCCTGGGAACAGTTCAAACACAGCCCCACATGTAAAAGTAGATTTCACATTAACTTATGTTTTTCCATTAATACAGTGTCCACCACACTTGCACTGGCACAGCCCTAGAATGATTGTAATCAGTCTGTAATCAGTCTGACTGGCAACTGTGCCCCCAGTCATGGGGAGCAGATGGAAGACCCGTCTAGCCCAGTATGGGGGGAGTGAATAATTCATGACAGTCTAGTCTGCACAGCCCACCTCCCCAAACACTCTAACCTCTGTCTGAGCACAGCCAATGGAAATGACTAAATTAACAGGCTACGCACACAAAAAAGGCTTGGGTCATTACTGTGTCTCTTCCATATCGGAGCAGCACAAATGGTCCCCACAGTACCCCCATAATTGCCCTGGACACTGTTTCTTTCTTCACAGTTGCCAGCTGTAGAGGGCTTGACATAATCAACACTATGATATTACCTTCAGCCTCTGGGGCTGAAATCTGGCGTCTTCAACAGGGAGCCGCTAAAGATAGTGTGGCGATACATAAAATCAAATGGTGTTAGAAGGCTGGAACACACAAAAGGACCCACCCACCCTTAATGCCATACGTTAGAGAAATAGATTGTGTGAAATCCATCTAATAAACAAATGGCCTGAGGGTCGTCTATTTTTGAGAGACCCATGTTTTTTCAGTGCTGGTTAAGAGCCATCACTCAACACAGTCCTATTATGATGAGGGTCACCCAATCAATCAGGCTGACTGCTGCCCTAACAACTTTGAGTCATGGAGCCATCAATCGGGGTTGTGTGAGGTGGAGGAAGCACAGTTTATTTAAGTCTTTGTGCTGGACGGCCTTGCATGGATAAATCAAAACCTGAAGGAAGGATTGTGTGTGGGGGGTAGTCTCTGGAAGTAAGCCTTTCTCTTGATGGGAACGTGCTGTATAGGACTGTAGTCTGTTCACAGTTATGCATTCGGTCACCTACTTAAAGGGTTTGTGAAATGAAGGATTATAAGGACCACTTGCTAATGGATCAAGCTCAATAAATGTGTTGCGCCATGTGTTCCTCGCCAAATAAAAATGTTTTATCACCTAGGACAGTGTCAAGGTTGCACAAATTTTCTGGTAAAAAATAACCTCACTCACAAGGGTAAAAACATACCGATATGTGCCCAGCAAACTTGACCCCATGACTCTATTTCCATTGGCCCTGTGCGGTTGGCAAGGTGTGCACAGGCTAGCCCACACCAAGCCCAATATGGGCTAGACCACACCAAGCCTAGCTACTTCATAATATAGAGGCAGAGGCTCATTAGAATATTTTGGGGTGTGGTTTGCACACAGTTCTTTTTGTGCAACCATTACTGATGTGTGACGCCAAAAATATTTGATCTTATACACTGTCAACATTGAAGTCTTTATAAAGACAAAGATGGAATCCGCAGTAGGGGGAAATTGTGCCACTGGCCGCCCCACCTCCGTAATTATTTTTTTTGTCAAGCTGAGGAGCGTCGTGCAGCATGGTAAAAAAAAAAAATACAGTACATATTGTGCTCTTCTAGCATACGTGCAATGATGTCCGAGGTGGAAAAAAAAGTGTTGTTTGCAGTAACTTTCTTTGTTGTTGTAATATCGCAAATGGATGTGGCAGTTTCACCATTTAAGGATTCCAGCTTTAAGTACCTATGACATATTAGACTTAACATTTTCTCTAATAAAATGTATGAATGAAAGCAACAACTTGGTCGTCTTTGCTAAATACCTTAAAGCTGGAAACATTAATGGATGGGCTAGCCACATCTGTGCGATATTACAAGAACAAATAAGTTACTGAAAACAACATTGGCCATATCTGAATACCCATACTAGCGTACTACATACTTAAACTGCATAATATGTACTCATTGTCGCATACTATTTAGCACGTACCATTTAGTAAAAAGTATGCCGTATGCCACGGCTGCAACCAACGCAGTAGCGGCTCCTGACTGGCTGAGTAGGTGTGTGGGGGAGTGCGGGTGGATTTGTCAGAATTCCAGACGTGCATCGCATTAACCAGCCTGATAATAGCTAATTTTCAATTCAATTAATTTATCTAAACTCTGAATAGAATAGGAATGTAGTTATAGGCCCTACTCAGGCTGGTTATAGGCAGACTATCACATTCGACATAAACCGTAGCCCATCTATCCTATTTAAAATGGACTGACGACAGAAACAGAATTTGGTTCAATTTCAATATTTATTAGTGAAACCATAGTTCTGTAACATACAGTACCAGTCAAATGTTTGGACACCAACTCATTCCAAGGTTTTTCTTTATGTTTTACTATATTCTAGTGGACATCAAAACTATGAAATAACATTTTCATGTAATGAAAAAAAAGTGTTCAATTTTAGATTTTAGATTCTTCAAAGTAGCCACCCTTTGTCTTGATGACAGCTTTGCACACTCTTGTCTTTATCTCAATAGTAAAAAAATAAAGAAAACCCCTGGAATGAGTAGGTGTCCAAACTTTTGACTGGTACTGTATATAAATTAAATCAAATATCCTAGTACACATAAAACATTTTAATGTTAAAATCGAAAGGCTATTGCACAGAAAAACGTAGACAGTCGGCTGCATTGCAAATTCAGAAACGCCAGACAGCAACATAAAACTTTGTCCCCCTACACCAAACGCGATCACGACACGCATGTTAAAATATCAAAACAAACTCTGAACCAATTACATTACTTTGGGGACAAGTCGAAACGCATTAAACATGTATGGCAATTTAGCTATTTAGCTTGCACTTGCTAGCTAATTTGTCCTATTTAACTAGCTTGCTGTTGCTAGCTAATTTGTCCTGGGATATAAACATTGAGTTATTTTACCTGAAATGCACAAGGTCCTCTACTCCGACAATTAATCCACACATAAAACGGCCAACTGGATCGTTTCTAATCATCTCTCCTCCTTCCAGGCATTTTCATCTTTGAACTTATATGGTGATCGCATCTAAACTTTCATAGTATTACCACGACCACTGGCAACACAGTTAGTCTTTCAATCACCCACGTGGTTATAACCATCGAGGAGATGGCACGTGGGTACCTGCTTCAATAAACCAATGAGGAGAAGGGAGAGGCAGGACTTTCAGCTCGATCTGCATCAGAAATAGAAAGGAGTTCTATCTTAACCCTTGGCATCGCAGATGCTTGTTGGCGCGCGCAAGCAGTGTGGGTGCAATAATTGAATAACATGGATTTCTACATTTATTTTGCGACGCCTGCGCACCCGACGTGTCCGGTCTGGTCAGCATGTAAAGCACTAATAATTGGGAACGAGATCAGACTGACTGCTGAAGCTTGATCCATACTTAAATAATTAAATAGGTAGCCTAGCCTACAAAACAAACAATATCATGGTGTATGTTATATTTTTTATATTGATTAACATCAATAACGCTGCCACACCCCGAGTCCCCGCTGCTGACACATTCAGAAATCAAAAGATGGTTTATTATTTAGTTTTAAAGCTCTGACAAAGGCCAAGCTAACAATAAACACTTTTCAATGAGAAAACAAAAAACATACGATGCAATTATCTTGTTAATTTGAAGGAGAACAAAAACTACTTGGCCTGCTATTGAACACCACGCAGAAACATCGCTATTCGGCACCATTTAAGTATCCCAGTTGTATTGTTTGGCTACTTGAAGAGAACTAGGGACTATTACTCGCAGCCCACCTCTTCCAATGCCGATATGACAGATGAAGAGCCGAAATTAGCATAACATCCTGGCATTTAAGCATACTCGTTTTTAGAAAATTCACATACTATGCAACATTTTTATTTTCGCATACTGAAAATACGTCATGCGCGATGGCGTTGTTTCCTGCTATTCGTTCATTTCGGTACCGCATCCCCATATCTAATTGATCAGCTGTTGTGAAAGCCAAAAGTATTATGACATCCGTGCATTTTAAAGTATACTAGATTTTCGAAATGTCACATACTATTACACTTTATTTTCCCACATACTCAAACGGCCTCCTATTTAGGATGCAAATATGGGTATTCAGAAATTGCCATCGTTTCCCCCCTTGGACATCATTGCAATACACGCGCATTGGAGCCAATGTGGAGCCGATAAGCAAATTTGCCTCAGCCAAATGTAGCCAGCCTATACATTTCAGACCGCATTGGGCCCACGTCGTGCCAATGTGGGCATGTTTGCTGGGTAGTGTATAGGTTGTAGTATCGAGCTGAAAGTACACTGAACAAAAATATAAACGCAACATGCAACAATTTAAAAGATTTTACTGAGTTACAGTCATAAGGAAATCAGTCAATTGAAATCAATTCAATCATCTATGGCCTGGGCAGGGTCGCAGCCATGGGTGGGCATAGGCCCCTACACTTGAGAGACAGATCCACCCATTCATTAGTCCCTAATCTATGGATTTCACATTAATGGGAATACAGATATGCATCTATTGGTCACAGCTACCTTCTTCTTTTTTTTAAAGGTAGGGGCGTGGATCAGAAAACCAGTTAGTATCTGGTGTGACCACCATTTGCCTCATGCAGCGTGACACATCTCCTTCACATAGACTTGATCAGGCTGTTGATTGTGTCCTATGGAATGTTGTCTGACTCCTCTTTCAATGGCTGTGCGAAGTTGCTGGATATTGTTGGAAACTGGAACATGGTGTCATACACGTTGATCCAGAGCATCCCAAACATGTGACATGTCTGGTGAATATGCAGGCCATGGAAAAACAGGGACATTTTCAGCTTCCAGGAATTGTGTACAGATCCTTCCGACATGGGGCCATGCATTATCATGCTGAAACACGAGGTGATGGCGGCAGATGAATGGTATGACAATGGGCCTCAGGATCTCATAACGGTATTTCTGTGCATTCAAATTGCCATCTATAAATTGTGTTCCTTGTCCGTAGCTTATGCCTGCCCATACCATAACCCCACCTCCACCATGGGGCATTCTGTTCACAACCTTGACATCAGCAAACCGCTCACCCACATGATGCCATACACGCTACGCTGTCTGCCATCTGCCCGGTACAGTTGAATCCGGGTTTAATCTGGGAAGAGCACCTTTCTCAAGTGTGCCAGTGGCCATCGAAGGTGGGCATTTGCCCACTGAAATTGGTTACGACGCCGAACTGCAGTCAGGTCAAGGCCCTGGTGAGGACGACAAGCACGCAGATGAGCTTCCCTAAGGCGGTTTATGGACTTGGTCTGCGGTTGTGAGGCCGGTTGGACGTACTGCCAAATTCTCTAAAACGACGTTGGAGGTGGTTTATGGTAGAGAAATTAACATTCAATTCTCTGGCAAGTTCTGGGGAATGTTCCAGCAGTCAGCATGCCAATTGCACGCTCCCTTAAAACTTGAGACATCTGTGGCACTGTGTTGTGTGACAAAACCGCACATGTTAGAATAGTGCTTTATTGTCCCCAGCACAAGGTGCATCTATGTAATGATCATGCTGTTTAATCAGATTCTTGATATGCCACACCTGTCAAGTGAATGGATTATCTTGGCAAAGGAGAAAAGCTCTCTAACAGGGATGTAAACAACTTAGTGCACAAAATTTGAGAGAAATAAGCTTTTAGTGAATATTTCTGGGATCTGTTATTTTAGCTTGTGAAACATGGGACCAACACTTTACATATTGCATTTATATTTGTCTTAAGTGTAGTTATATTAAATTGAAGCTTTAGGTTACTGAGGTATTTACATTTTTCAGTAAACCGTGACGGTTAACCTGCAGTACGTATTAAAAAGTAGCTGAATATACATATACACATTATGTAAATGTAGGCACATGCTATAATTCATCAAAGGTAGGCCTATATCTGTAAATCCACTCAACCATGTCAGTGTTTGAGTGTTACATTTCCCAGCACTGTAAACATTATCAATATTCCCTGTCTTCCTTCACGCACAGGTATTTGCGGAATATCACACGTACTAAGATGAAGTGTTAGGGGGGGTTCTGTGCTATGGCTCATGGTAAAGACCCTTGAGCAGGCTGTGTGGAATACAGAGTGCTATTAATGAAATGTGATGTGGACATACAGTATAGGCTAGGCTATGGGGGTTGGGGGAGGCCTTTCATTCTGGAGAGAGACAACTGAGGGCTGTCACATGACTCCTGCTCCATTGTGGCTACCCAGTTTCTCTTGGGATGCATGGACTGTCGATTGATTTGAACAGTGATTACACTATTGCGCAGTCTAGGTGGACATTTTTGGAAATGGAGCGGATCATCCCCATGTATGGATTTCTGTTAACTGTCTGGTTGTCAATAACATTGTGTGTTTAATGCGCAAATTAACATTTGAAAGAACCTGTTCTTTTGAAATATAAAGGTCTAGGCAAATGCTCTCTTTCAGACTGTAGACATTTCTATTGAAATCGTGACCAGATAGATGTAGTATAGTGCACAGATTTTTTTTAATTTTTTAATCTCACTTGAAAAAGGCAACCAGTACAGTGTGGATCATAACTCCTGCATTCTTGAATACTCAAGTGTGCATGAGTTTCATGGACTATTCCTAGAACAAGCAGTAATCTGTCCGTCTTTACCGGAGTGCAGAATGAACAAAAGTGGCCTGGCTGTTGACTGGCATGGGAGCTTTTCAATTATACTACACTAGTGCTGATAATGCAAAGAACACACTCAGTGGTTTATGCTAAGACTAAACATTAGAGTTCAGGCTTTGGATTTACCTCGGACTGTTCCTCAGATCGCGCCACATCTTCCTGGAGAAGATTCTGTGCTGTCTGGAGGCTGTGCTTCTGTATGTCGGCCTCTGCAAGGACAAAGAAACATCATTTATTGACAGGGAATGACAGTGACAGAGGGAACAGTTAAGAAAAAGAGCCTACCAAAAGAGTGACTTATGACTAGCTCAAGACTGAGGGTGGTTTAGTCACTGAGAAACCAGGAGAGATTAAATCATTTAAAAACAAATAAGCTTTCAGGGAATGAACATTATTTCAAAATCGGACCTCTGAAATGAAAATGGTTGGTCCTGCCTTCAGCAAAATATATTTGACCTAAACCCTCTGAATGCTTGAAAAAAAAAAACAGTGACCCTCCTTTATACCCCAAAATAATAATTAAAACAAAATGGATTGCAAAGAACATGTCTACCGTTTACCCTCACTTGTTGGACAGACCAGAGCCTTAAAATGCAGTTTTAGAAACTGTACTTCGTACTGTAAGCATTATATGGCAACGCAGGAATTCTGATACACAGGGCTGCAGGCCAGAAGGTTGTGGCTCATGGTAAAGATCCTTGAGCAGGCTGTGTGGAATATAGAGCGTTATTAATGGAATGTGATGTGGACATACAGTATAGGCTAGGCTATGGGGGGTTGTGGGAGGCCTTTCATTCTGAAGAGAGACAACTGAGGGCTGTCACATGACTCCTGCTCCATTGTGGCTCCCCGGTTTTTTATGAGATGCATGGGCTGTCGATTGATTAAATCTGAGACATCATTAGGAATCTGGGAATGGTAGTTAGGCCTACCTTAACCCAATGAGAGAAGGTCAAAAGTGATTCCCTAAAAGCTATCTGTGTTTAAACCTCTTCTATTGTACAGAAAGTCAATCAATCACATTTACAGTGGGGCAAAAACGTATTTAGTCAGCCACCAATTGTGCAAGTTCTCCCACTTAAAAAGATGAGAGAGGCCTGTAATTTTCATCATAGGTACACTTCAACTATGACAGACTAAATGAGAAAAAAAATCCAGAAAATCACATTGTAGGATTTTTAATGTGACCGGCGCAACCGGTTTTGGTTCCGTGTAAGGTGTATGTAAACTTCCAACTTCAACTGTATATACTGTACTCTATACCATCTATTGCGTATTGCCTATGCTGTACGGCCACCGCTCATCCATATATTTATATGTACATATTCTTATTAATTCCTTTACACCCGTGTGTATAAGGTAGTTGTTGTGAAATTGTTAGATTACTTGTTAGATTTTACTGCACGGTTGGAACTAGAAGCACAAGCATTACGCTACACTCACATTAACATCTGCTAACCATGTGTATGCGACCAATAAAATTGATTTGGATTTGATTTCATGTACAAAGCAGTACAAGTTTACTGTACTGCACAAAAATCCCCAGTAAATTACCCACCACCCTAATGTATGTATGAATGAGAAAGAAACCGTTTTTGCGGTGAGACAAACAGGAGACGTTGATCAGGAATAGATGACATCCATTGTAACATGACATCGTAGATGGCCTTTGCTAGACTCTGTTGTTGTTTCTGTAACTCCTGGTGCAGTTTCTTTAAGTCATCCACCCACTGCATAATGTCAGTGTCCAAAGGATCCTCAGCTGTCTTTCTCGGGGAGATGGGGTGGAGGTTGATGGAGTTGCATGGCAGAGGGCACAGATGCACCTGGACAGTGGGTTGGGTGTTGGTGAGAAGGGCCTAGGTGTTGGAGAGAGGTGCCGGACAGGTGATGAACCAGGCTGGGGGGGATGATGAATCAAGGGGCGATGAACCACCTGTAGATGGGCCCCCATCTCCATCTCTGGACTGTCCAAAACATCACCGCCATCCAACAAGTACAAGCACATGGTGAATACATTAGAATACAATGCAAACAATCTTAAAATATCTCCATGGGCTCCATGGAGTTAAAATGGATTTCATAAAATTGATTTCTCCAGACCCCTCCTGTCTCAGCCTCCAGTATTTATGCTGCAGTAGTTTATGTGTCAGGGGGCTAGGGTCAGTTTGTTATATCTGGAGTACTTCTCCTGTCCTATCCGGTGTCCTGTGTGAATTTAAGTATGCTCTCTCTAATTCTCTCTTTCTTTCTCTCTCTCGGAGGACCTGAGCCCTAGGACCATGCCTCAGGACTACCTGGCATGATGACTCCTTGCTGTCCCCAGTCCACCTGGCCGTGCTGCTGCTCCAGTTTCAACTGTTCTGCCTGTGATTATTATTATTTGACCATGCTGGTCATTTATGAACATTTGAACATCTTGTTATAATCTCCACCCAGCACAGCCAGAAGAGGACTGGCCACCCCACATAGTCTGGTTCCTCTCTAGGTTTCTTCCTAGGTTTTGGCCTTTCTAGGAAGTTTTTCCTAGCCACCGTGCTTCTACACCTGCATTGCTTGTTGTTTGGGGTTTTAGGCTGAGTTTCTGTACAGCACTTTGAGATATCAGCTGAAGGGCTATATAAATAAATTTGATTTGATAAACATCTCAATCTAATTAACACACACAACACACCGTCTGTTTTCTGATGTTTGAACTTGCCATCATTATTATAACACAAGCATTGAATATATCCCACTCACAGTTTCCCCCATCCAGAAAAGAGCTGATGTCATATGTTCTAACTAGGTCTGCTAAACATAAGATCACAAACACCCACACACATAATGTACAAAAGGACTCGGCTGCATAACAACTATACTGTATCTGGCATATCGGTGTCTGTCTGACGATGTTTCACATGAACACAATCTAGTTGTCTGAGAATCGGTGGGACATACACCACCAGCAGCCCCACTCCTCTTGCCAAATTCACTTTTCAGATTGTGAACCTACCAGTTCCGAATCTTTCTACATGTTTCTTTGATATCAGTATCGGTGTTCAAATTCTGTGATATCTCCCTCCAGCTGTTGACTTTTGCTGGCTTGTCCGAATATAACCGCATCGAAGGGTTGTAAAGGTTCTCGTATTGCCTCATCGACTCGCACAGACGCTCCTCCAAACTGGACATAGACAAAATTGCACTTAGCAAATCTCAAATTAAAAAGCATAAAAAAGGAAGCTTGCAAGTAGTAGAAGTGAAGTAGCAGACCATCTCTTCTGTGTTTACACCAGAAGGGATACCGGAAAATATATGACGTAGACACAGGGACGGGACTTACATTGCAAAACTAACTTAATACTGCCCCTCAGTATTCGCAAGGAATGATACGTCGGGTCTCAATTTCCAGGTATTACAAGGAACTGCCTCTTTTGTGGTGAAAAACGACACTGCAACATGTTGTCCCGTTTTTAAACATTTAAAAACATTGAGGTTTTCTCAAATGAAGAAAAACCTCTAGCTCTTCTCTCTCAGCCTGTCAACCCAAGAAAGAGGCATCCTCATACAGCAAGGCACTTCCATTGAATAATGTTTGCAGTGTCATCGGTAGGCCCCGGGGCAGGGGAATAAGGCAAACACAATCTATTAGCTCAACCCAGCTGATGAAAAATGGGGGCTTGTCCCTTGAAGTGTAGCTTTGCTGTTACTATGGAAACGTGTCATCATATTAACGTGCCCTCATTTGTTTACGGCCGCAGGGTAGTAAGTCGCCCAGGCAAGTTGGCCAGCGTAACCGTGGAGCAAAGAAAGGTCACGGTGATGATGACACTATCTTTCTGCACCACGGAGAGAAGCCCCCCCACCCTTGTATCTGGACAGATGGAGCTAAAAATGCAGGATATGCAAAGACCAGCCCAACAGCTGTGGCAAACAGGCCTACTATTATTCAACAAATGCATAATAGCTAATTGTACACAGATCTCCTTGTTTGTCCAGCCAATTAGTGGTGTTTTCAGCATAGTTTTAGTTGAACATGTCTCCACAAGATGTTCCCTTTAACATGTCACTTCAGTTGACCTGATAATGATAATGGATTTAGCATGCTAATGATTTATACAGAGCACCACAGGCAGTGTTCACACAAAAACAACAAACCATAGTAAACATTCCAATAACAAGCCCATGACAACTCTACACCTACGCCTCCGTTCATGTCTCCATTGCCTGAACATGAATAATCCAAACCAACATTAAAGCCTCTTCTGGCAAGAGCTGTGTGAACATGTACCTTCAAATACGTGAGAACCATGCATGTGGGAAATGGTGAGGCGTGTCACGTGCATGACCTGTGCTACAGATGTTGGGGTGTAATGGGAGGAGACAGACATCCAAACACTACAGGAGCAGCTGCATGTGACCTACATTGAGGGCAGAAATAATTCAGCAGGCCTGAAGGCTAACTGGCTAACACAATAGCACTAGCGGTAGCGGGTCCACCTCTGGGGGAAATGGGGGGGGGGGGACAACACCACCCCATCCTCTGGGAGTGGCGGTTGGCGTGCTGACACCCACAGCAGAGGATTTAGGATTTTGCACATTTGAAAAATAGTATGTAGTACATTCCAAACACTTCCTTGGACTCCTTCAGTAAAACATACAGTATAAAGGTCTGTTCTCCAAGCAAGCCAACAGAAAGAAGACCGATTTTATGATTGAACTGCAGCTGACATTGTCTCTTGTCAATGGCTATTAGATAGCATTACTGCTGACTGGTATGCCTGCAGCACTGCATATAGACACCAATGCAAGGACCAGGCTGTATCACATTTGACTGTAATTGGGAGTCCCATAGTGCGATGCACAATTTGCCCAGCATCGTCCTGGTTTGGCCGGGGTAGGCCGTCATTGTAAATAAGAATGTGTTCTTGCCTAGTTAAATAAAAATAAAAGGACATGTGTCCACAGCAATTAACTTTTTCCAATGGTAGTGTCCTATCAAATTAATATGTGAATTCATATTAAGACGTCTAACGTGGAAGTTCATACTGTTGTATACTGATGCTACGCAAATAGGTCATAGTATCACAGATGGGGTGTCGCAGGGCTTGGTGTATTAGAGCCCTCAAATTAGCCAGTGGGTCAGCAGTAAATTATAACTCTGCAGGACCCTGGCCTGGTTTAGATGCCTACATAGCACAACATGTCTTCTCTCTCAAATTAGGTCAGGATGAAAAAGACAAAGCACGCAAGCTCCTAGACCATTTTATTCAGCGAAATGAAAGCCCTCTCCCCCAGACACACGCACACACTCTTCCTGTCATAACAGTGGGTGTTCTCTTTGGTATGTGGAGATACTGTAAATACTGCGGTCTGATGCTGCTCCTCTTGAATGGGGATGATAAAATGAGCTTGATGGGCTTCACACAAAGAGACACACAGTGATGTTTCCTGAATGTGTCACCCTGTCTCTTTGCAATGTTTCAAGCTTTTTATAACATAAAGGCACTGTGCTGACATCTGCTATGCCTCCCTCTGACAAGTTTGGTAGAGTTCCCAGAAATCTTTTAGGGTGTAGATGAGGCGGATAAAATGCATACCTGGGGCCTCATTTATAAACTGTACGTACAGTTGAAGTCAGAAGTTTACATACACCTTAGCCAAATACAAGTGAACTCAGTTTTTCACAATTCCTGACATTTAATCCTAGTAAAAATTCCCTGTCTTAGGTCAGTTAGGATCACCACTTAATTTTAAGAATGTAAAAAATTAATAATAATAGAGAGAATTATTTATTTCAGCTTTTATTCCTTTCATCACATTCCCAGTGTGACGATCGTCTGAAGAAGTAGACAAAGGTGCAGCGTGGTAAGTGTTCATGATCTTTAATACTCAGAACACCAAACAAAAACAACAAAAGGAATAACGAACGTCACGTTCTGCCGGCTTCAAAGAGCTAACAAAAAACAAGATCCCAACAACAGGCTACCTCAGTATGATTCCCAATCCGAGACAACGATAGACAGCTGCCTCTGATTGGGAACCACACTCTGCCAAAACCAAAGAAATACAAAACATACAGTGCCTTGCGAAAGTATTCGGCCCCCTTGAACTTTGCGACCTTTTGCCACATTTCAGGCTTCAAACATAAAGATATAAAACTGTATTTTTTTGTGAAGAATCAACAACAAGTGGGACACAATCATGAAGTGGAACGACATTTATTGGATATTTCAAACTTTTTTAACAAATCAAAAACTGAAAAATTGGGCGTGCAAAATTATTCAGCCCCTTTACTTTCAGTGCAGCAAACTCTCTCCAGAAGTTCAGTGAGGATCTCTGGATGGTCCAATGTTGACCTAAATGACTAATGATGATAAATACAATCCACCTGTGTGTAATCAAGTCTCCGTATAAATGCACCTGCACTGTGATAGTCTCAGAGGTCCGTTAAAAGCGCAGAGAGCATCATGAAGAACAAGGAACACACCAGGCAGGTCTGAGATACTGTTGTGAAGAAGTTTAAAGCCGGATTTGGATACAAAAAGATTTCCCAAGCTTTAAACATCCCAAGGAGCACTGTGCAAGCAATAATATTGAAATGGAAGGAGTATCAGACCACTGCAAATCTACCAAGACCTGGCCGTCCCTCTAAACTTTCAGCTCATACAAGGAGAAGACTGATCAGAGATGCAGCCAAGAGGCCCATGATCACTCTGGATGAACTGCAGAGATCTACAGCTGAGGTGGGAGACTCTGTCCATAGGACAACAATCAGTCGTATATTGCACAAATCTGGCCTTTATGGAAGAGTGGCAAGAAGAAAGCCAATTCTTAAAGATAAACTACACTTTTTATGGTTAAAGTTTGCCACAAGCCACCTGGGAGACACACCAAACATGTGGAAGAAGGTGCTCTGGTCAGATGAAACCAAAATTGAACTTTTTGGCAACAATGCAAAACGTTATGTTTGGCGTAAAAGCAACACAGCTCATCACCCTGAACACACCATACCCACTGTCAAACATGGTGGTGGCAGCATCATGGTTTGGGCCTGCTTTTCTTCAGCAGGGACAGGGAAGATGGTTACAATTGATGGGAAGATGGATGGAGCCAAATACAGGACCATTCTGGAAGAAAACCTGATGGAGTCTGCAAAAGACCTGAGACTGGGACAGAGATTTGTCTTCCAACAAGACAATGATCCAAAACATAAAGCATAATCTACAATGGAATGGTTCAAAAATAAACATATCCAGGTGTTAGAATGGCCAAGTCAAAGTCCAGACCTGAATCCAATCGAGAATCTGTGGAAAGAACTGAAAACTGCTGTTCACAAATGCTCTCCATCCAACCTCACTGAGCTCGAGCTGTTTTGCAAGGAGGAATGGGAAAAAAATTCAGTCTCTCGATGTGCAAAACTGATAGAGACATACCCCAAGCGACTTACAGCTGTAATCGCAGCAAAAGGTGGCGCTACAAAGTATTAACTTAAGGGGGCTGAATAATTTTGCACGCCCAATTTTTCAGTTTTTGATTTGTTAAAAATGTTTGAAATATCCAATAAATGTCGTTCCACTTCATGATTGTGTCCCACTTGTTGTTGATTCTTCACAAAAAATACAGTTTTATATCTTTATGTTTGAAGCCTGAAATGTGGCAAAAGGTCGCAAAGTTCAAGGGGGCCGAATACTTTCGCAAGGCACTGTAGAATGCCCACCCCACATCACACCCTGACCTCATCAAATAGAGAAATGAAACGGCTCTCTAAGGTCAGGGCGTGACAGTATCCCCCCTCCCCGCCAAAGGTGCGGACTCCCGGCCGCAAACCTGAATCTATAGGGGAGGTTCCGGGAGGGCATCTATCCTTGGTGGGGGCTCCGGTTCGGGGCGAGGGTCCCCAGTTCCGGTTCCCCCCAACTTGGTGGCACTTTTGATGCGGGGACCCTCGTCGCCGGCCCCGGACTGGGGACCCTTGCCGCAGGCCCCGGACTGGGGACCCTTGCCGCAGGCCCCGGACTGGGGACCCTTGCCGCAGGCCCCGGACTTGGGACCATCGCCGCAGGCTCCGGACTGGAGACCGTCATTGCAGGCTACGGACTAGTGACCGTCGCTGCAGGCTCCGGACTGGAGACCGTCGCTGCAGGCTCCGGACTGGGGACCATCGCTGGAGGCTCCGGACTAGGGACCGTCGCTGGCGGCTCCGGACTGGAGACCGTTGCTGGAGGCTCCGTGCGATGGATCCTTACTGCAGGCTCTGGGCCATGGATCATCACTGGAGGCTTCGTGCCATGGATCATCACTGGAGAATTCCGTACTGGAGTTTTGGAGCGTAGAGCTGGTTCCAAAGAGTACAATCTTTGTACCCATGTGCAGTTGCAAACCGTAGTCTAGCTTTTTTATGCCGGTTTTGGAGCTGTGGCTTCTTCCTTGCCTTTCAGGTTATGTCGATATAGGACTTGTTTTACTGTGGATATAGATACTTTTGGGCCTGTTTCCTCCAGCATCTTCACAAGGTCCTTTGCTTATGTTCTGGAATGTATTTGCACTTTTCGCACCAAAGTACGTTCATCTCTAGGGGACAGAACGCGTCTCCTTCCTGAGCGGTATGGCGGCTCTGTGGTCCCATGGTGTTTATTCTTGCGTACTATTGTTTGTACAGATGAACGTGGTACCTTCAGGTGTTTGGAAAATGCTCCCAAGGATGAACCATACTTGTGGAGGTCTACAATTATTTTCTGAGGTCTTGGCTGATTTCTTTTGATTTTCCCATGATGTCAAGCAAAGAGGCACGGTGTTTGAAGGTAGGCCTTGAAATACATCCACAGGTACACTTCCACTTGACTCAAATGATGTCAATTAGCCTATCAGAAGCTTCTAAAGCCATGACATCATTTTCTGGAATTTTACAAGTTGTTTACAGGCACAGTCAACTTAGTGTATGTAAACTTCTGACCCACTAGAATTGTGATACAGTGAATTATAAGTGAAATAATTTGTCTGTAAACAATTGTTGGAAAAATTACTTGTGTCATGCAGAAAGTAGATGTCCTAACCGACTTGCCAAAACTATAGTTTGTTAACAAGAAATTTGTGGAGTGGTTGAAAAACGAGTTTTAATGACTCCAACCTAAGTGTATGTAATCTTCCAACTTCAACTGTATATATATATATAATTATCCCAAAAATATATGGGGGATTGGAAATGATGCAGACAATTACATTGATGGAAGCAACAATCTATCCGCTATTGTCACGTTCGTCGTAACGATGAGACCAAGGCGCAGCGTGATTTGAATACATTATTCTTTATATACGAAGACCACTAAACAAACTAACAAAATGAACGTGATGCTAATAATAACGAGTGCTGACATGCAACTACACAGACAATAACCCACAAAACCAAAATGGCAAATGGCAACCTAAATAGGATACCCAATCAGAGACAACGATAAACTGCTGTCCCTGATTGGGAACCAATTCAGGCCACCATAGACCTACATTTACCTAGACAATACCAAAGCCCATAGATATACAAAAAACCATAGACAAGACAAAAACACACATACCACCCTCGTCACACCCTGACCTAACCAAAATAAAGAAAACAAAGCTAACTTAGGTCAGGGCGTGACAGCAATTTTAAAGCTGATCCACTACCCTAAAAAAAATAACATACAAGTGAGTTTGTCAAATTTCTGCCTTGCTAGAGCTGCCCTGATCAACTGTAAGTGCTGTTATTGTGAAGTGAAAACATCTAGGAGCAACAACGCCTCAGCCATGAAGTGGTAGGCCACACAAGCTCACAGGACGGACCACCGAAATTGTCTGTCCTCGGTTGCAACACTTACTACCGAGTTCCAAACTGCCTCTGGAAGCAACGTCAGCACTAGAACTGTACGTCGGGAGCTTCATGATATTAGTTTCTATGGCCGAGCAGCCACACACAAGCCTAAGATCAGCCGACGCTTGGCATTGAGCATGGTGGAGTGGTGTAAAGCTCACCACCACATCTGCTAACCATGTGTATGTGATCAATACAATTTTATTTTATTTAACCTTTGGACTCAGTGGAAACACGTTCTCTGGAGTGATGATTCACGCAGTCTTTACTGTTTACTGTTTCAGCATCACAATGCCCTGTGCACAAGTGAGGTCCATACAGAAATGGTTTGTCGAGATCATTGTGGAAGAACTTGACTGGCCTTCACAGAGCCCTGACCTCAACCTCAACGAAACACCTTTAGGATGAATTGGAACACCGACTGCGAGCCAGGCCTAATCACCCAACATCAGTGCCTGACCTCACTAATGCTCTTGTGGTTGAATAGAAGCAAGTCCCCATAGCAATGTTATAACATCTAGTGGAAAGCCTTCCCAGAAGAGTTGAGGCTGTTATAGCAGCAATGGTGGGACCAACTCCATATTAATGCCTATGATTTTGGAATGAGTTGTTTGATGAGCAGGTGTCCACATACATACTTTTGGTCATGTAGTGTGTTACTACTGTAGCTTACTGTAATTGAAATTTGTTTTGACTAGCCTAGACAATGTTTCATAATTCGCAGGGAGAAAAGGTTGGGGGAAAAGTCAAAGCAAAACATTGTTGAATTCAAACGTTCTCTTTCATTAACTGTCACATACCTTTGCCAAATACAGCATCAATTACTGCAAAAAAAAGACAATTCTGACAACACAGTGAATAGACCAGTAGCTTATGCAATATAGTTGACAGTATGTGTAACGGTTTTCTTTAGGTGAAGGAGAGTCGGACCAAATGCAGCGTTGTGATGATTCATGTTTGTTTAATAAAGGAAAAACTATACATGAATAAACTACAAAATAATGAAATGTGAAAACCTAAACAGTCCTTTCTGGTGCAAACACAGAGACAGGAACAATCACCCACAAAACCCAACACCAAACAACCTATTGATGAACAAAATATTGAACAACAATTCATCCTCTTGCATAGAAGTGTGGGCTGTAGCCTACTTTTAAATTGTTTCCAATATGCAATCAATCTTTCAGAATGCATGGACAGGCACTCGCTATAGGCAGCATGCATGTTAAGTTGGAAAAGTTCACAGTAAAATATCTAAATGTTCACCCAAACCTCTGCAGAAATGTGATCAAATATGCCATTGCTCTTTCTTTTACAAACTGCAGTGGTCCAATTCCAATAGTGCCAAATTATACAGAAAATAGACGGTGTTATTGTCACCATAAAAGGTGAATGGAGGGTGTTTTCCAGGCAAAGTTTTAATGCTTGTTCACATGTAACAGATGTCCAGCAAAGACAAGAAGACTGGTCTCGGCACCAGTGTAACTCTTGCGTTATGTTTTTAAAGAAAGGATTGTCCAGCCAGCGATCCCAGTTGATTGGTGTTTATTCTGACGATGGACACAAGGAAGCACATTAGATGTGCAGGAGAACAGTATGTTGATGGCTGTAGATTCTTGATTTGGCAGGTAGCCTAGCGGTTAAGGTGTTGGGCCAAAAAACCAAAAGTTTGTTGGTTCAAATCCCAGAGCAGACTCAATGAAAAATGTGCCCGTGAGCAAGGCACTTAACTCTAATTGCACCTGTAAGTCGCTGTGGATAAGAGCGTCTGTTAAATGACTATATATGAAATGTAGTGTGAAAATCATTGTGAATTAGCAGGGAGTTATTGCGGCCATTACAATTAGAGCATGCAAGCTAAATATTCAGTCATGTCAAAGTGGAAGAAAAATTCTAACATTTATTTAAATGTTTTATTTATTTATTATATCTTGATTAGATTAACCCCGAGTGAATACATGTTAGAATCAACATTGGCAGAGATTACAGCTGTGAGTCTTTCTGGGTAACTCTCTAAAAGCTTTCCACACCTGGATTGCGCAACATTTGCCCATTTTATACTTTTTCATGCTCTGTCAATTTGCTTGTTGATCATTGCTAAACAACTATTTTCAGGTCTTGCCATAGATTTTCAATCAGATTTAAGTCAAAACGTTAACTTAGTCACTCAGTTGGTAACCAACTCCAGTGTAGATTTGGCCTTGTGTTTTAGGTTTTTGTCCCGCTGAAAGGTGCATTTATCTCCCAGTGGAAAGCAAACTGAACCAGGTTTTCCAGCCATTAAACTCTGTATCTGTTTTAGTCACCATTGGCCTCATGGTGAAATCCCTGAGCGGTTTCCTTCCTCTCCGATAACTGAGTTAGGAGGGACGCCTGTATCTTTGCAGTGACTGGGTGTATTGATACACCATCCAAAGTGTAATTTCACCATGCTCAAAGGGATATTCAATGTCTGCTTTTTTTAATTTTACCCATCTATCAATAGGTGCCCTTCTTTGCAAGGGATTGGAAAACCTCCCTGGTCTTTGTGGTTGAATCTGTGTTTGAAATTCACTGCTCGACTGAGGGACCTTACAGAAAATTGTATGTGTGGGGTACAGAGATAAGGTAGTCATTCAAAAAGCATGTTAAAAACTATTATTTAACACATAGTCCATGCAACTTATTATGTGAATTGTTAAGCAAATGTTTTACTCCTGAACGTGTTTAGGCTAACCATAACAAATCAGTGGAGGCTACTGTCACGACTACCGCCGAAGTCGGTCCCTCTCCTTGTTCGGGTGGCATTCTGATTTACACCTGATTTACATCCCCTCATTACTCTATGTGTATATTATCCTCTGCTCCCCCATGTCTGTGTGTGGTTTTGTTTGTTCGTTACGTGTGTGACGCTACAGGCTGGTTTTGCACCGGGTTTTGTTAACCCGTGGTTTTGTTATTTTGTACCATGTTGTGGGCCAGAGTGTTGACGCAGTTGCGTCCGGCTGTTTTCCTCTGCCTGATTAAAGTGTGCCTGTTCACTCATCTCTGCTCTCCTGCACCTGACTTCCTTTGACCAGTTGCGCACACTCTGACAGCTCCTCAGAGGAGGAAGGGGAGGACCATCCTCCTCAGTGAATTTCATATATTTTTTAATAGTGAAACATTTCAAAAGTTATCCTTTATAGATAAAACTATACTAAATATATTCACGTCACCAAATAATTTATTAAAACACATTGTTTTGCAATGAAGGTCTCCAGCAGCCTCAACAGCACTCTGTATGGTAGCAGCATGGTGTAGCCAGAGGACAGCTAGTTTCCATCCCCCTCTGGGTACACTGACTACAAAACCTAGGAGACTCATGGTTCTCACCCCCTTCCTTAGACTTACACAGTAATTATGACAACTTCTGGAGGATGTCCTCTAACCTATCAGAGTTATTGCAGCATGAACTGAAATGTTGTCCACCCAATCAAAGAATCAGAGAATGAATCTAGTACTAAAGTACATTTACATTTAATCTAGTACATTTATGCAGTGCATAAAAAGTGGGGAGTAGTTAATAGTTGAACAGTTTTTAACAAATGTATTCGTTTAAAAATGAAAAAGCAAGAGAGAGAGAGCTAGCTATATTTAGTTGTTTTTTTTACTTTCACTTAGCTATGCAGCTAACTAGTTCACCCTACTCAAACACCCAGCTCAAACAGAAAGTGATGCTATGTTTGCTAGGTGGTTATGGCCATTCAACACTAGAACTCTTCCAAGTAAAGGTAACATTTTGGTTTTATTAACCTTTCTAGGGCAGGCTAGCGGAACCCCTCGACAACATTCAGGTGAAAAGGCAGCACACGGAATTCAAAAATATTTTTTTGAAATATGTAACTTTCACACATTAACAAGTCCAATACAGCAAATGAAAGATAAACATCTTGTTAATCTACCCATCGTGTCCAATTTCAAAAATGCTTTACAGCGAAAGCGCAACATATGATTATGTTAGGTCATAGCCAAGTCAAAAAAACACACAGCCATTTTTCCAGCCAAAGATAGGAGTCACAAAAAGCAGAAATATAGATACAATTAATTGTGAAGACTTACAGAAAACGTTTGACCTCTGTCATTGCCAACAAAGGGTATATAACAAAGTATTGAGATAAACTTTTGTTATTGACCAAATACTTATTTTCCACCATAATTTGCAAATAAATTCATTAAAAATCCTACAATGTGATTTTCTGGATTTTTTTCTCATTTTGTCTGTCATAGTTGAAGTGTACCTATGATGAAAATTACAGGCCTCTGTCATCTTTTAAAGTGGGAGAACTTGCACAATTGGTGGCTGACTAAATACTTTTTTGCCCCACTGTAAATACATATTTCTGAGGTGTCAAGTGGACACATAACCCACCATGTTACACACACGCACAGCAGTTTTACAACAGGTCTGAATTAGAACAAAAAAAACATGCGTAGCGTAGCCTATGTATGGCATGCGCCAAGTTTATAAATCTCAATATTTTTTAGATGTACGTATTCTTTTCAGAAATGGCGCACGCAGATATTTAGTGTGAAACTTACGAAACGGTTATAAATGAGGCCCCAGCATCTTGTGGAATGAGATTTGTACAGAATGGATTCTCAGCTCTCCTCAGATCCAAGAAGACTGTGTGTGTGCAGAGGAGGTTAGAGCAGTGCTAGCACTCCGGATTGGAGCCGAGTGGCTTCATCTTTACTTTACCACAGTCTGACAATAGCAACACCGTTAGCATCTTCTAGTGCCTTCAGCAGCTAACGATAACTGTTTCTCTACATTAGCAAAAAATAACATGAGAATTCAAAACACAAATCCAGCAAGATTGATTACAACTTCAGGCGAGTTGAAAGGTGAATGATTTTGTCTCTAGATATCTTCCAACAATGTGTGCTTTCACAGCTCACCACTCTATCACATTTGTTGGGCATTTTTATTTTCTCCTTACAGCTCCTCAAAAAATTAGACATCGAGCAAATTATTTCACAATCTCTTTATGACAACAATTCAGCAGGCCTACACTGTGTGAGGTAATGGAGGTAAAGCTCCTTACATAGGCCAATGCTAACATGTTTAATTAGGCCAATGCTAACATGTTTAATTAGGCCAATTCTAACATGTTTAATTAGGCCAATGCTAACATGTTTAATTAGGCCAATGCTAACATGTTTAATTAGGCCAATGCTAACATGTTTAATTAGCCCCCCCATGGGAAGAATTTAGTTAAATATGGTTGCGGGCAACAAAAAAATCCTTGTTCAGACCACTGAAGGTCTCCTCATGCTGCAGAGATTACTCTCTCTCTTGTACAATGCTGTGTGTGTGTGTGTGTGTGTGTGTGTGTGTGAAACTATGGGTACACAATTCCCATTGGAATGTGCAATGTTGAGAAAAACTGTTTTCCATTTGTTACATAACTACTTTATGTATCATTTGTTACACATAAGTGAGGGCTGTCTTTGTCTATCTGGCAGTTGTGGTTTGATTCCCAGGGGGATTGAGTACAAAAGCCTGCAAAGGGCCCCATTCTCCCCCCATGTGGTAAGGTCTGTGTAAGGGGAGTTCAGTAGTCTTAATCCAACTTTGATAACTACCCCCACCAACACACATACCGAAATGAAACTGACTTAATTACTGACTCCCACCAGTCACAGTGCAATCTCACACCCTAGCACTAAAGTGGCTGGCTTCCAATCAGTCTGAAGCCGTGGGAGTGTAAGCGGCCAATAAAATCCTTGCGCTTCATGGTCACTCAGAGAAGTGGGCTTTGTTTGTCTTGGTGCTTCTTTTCACGTTTGCATGTATAATGACCTGATTTATTGTAATAGTTCCAGATGTATCTCAAGTCACACTGAAAGATATCTGTGGGTGGGAAGAGCCCACGTTGTAGATAGATCAGGGGGGCATACTTTTCTGCAGCAGTCCCATTCTGTGTACATTCAATGTGGGCGGAAGCATCGACCACAGGTTTCTTTCTGTGTGTTCTGAAGAGAGGAGGTGACGTCGGAAACACATGCCGTCTATAGAGAAAAATAAGATACTCTAAATACATAGATCAGATTTGTTGCCTACTTTCTGTCAGAAGTTAGAGCCCAAACGTGTGCAAACAAAATTCACAACTCAAAGGAAAACAGCTCTGAATTCACCTTCTGGGTATTTTGAATCCCACAAATAAGCATAAGCCTCAGTGCTGACAGTAATTTGAAACGAGGGGGAGAAATATATCTAAACTTGGAAGTCAATACTACTGTTACCCTCTCACCAAGCTCGAATTTGACTCTCACGGCATTACGTAGAATATCTAAACAGCATGGGACATTAGGTGAGAAGGACATCTCCAATAAGAATCCCTATTGTAAACTCGCTAGGGTTGTAACGATGTGCGATGACAGTCAGGAAGCAAGTTCAGGAGGTCTGTGTTTTAATAAAACAAACAGAATATAATACAAAACAAGCAACACTAACAGCACACAGACATGACACTGGAACAGAAACAATAACACCTGGGAAAGGTACCAAAGGGAGTGACATATATATATATATATATATATATATATATATATATATATATATATATATATATATATATACACATATATATATAAGGACGGTAATCAGGGAGGTGGTGGAGTCTAGGTAAGTCTGATGTCGCACAGGTGCGAGTAACGATGGTGACCGGTGTGCGCCATAACGAGCAGCCTGGTGACCTAGAGGCCGGAGAGGGAGCTCACGTGACAAGGGTAATGACAATTAGGGTATTAACTTCAGATAGACTGATTATAGATTTATGTTATTATATAAGGATATGATTTCCCATGCATTAAATGACACTGAAACAGTAAATGCCTCCACCAATGCAACAGATATAAGGTTCAAGATGTATATTACCACATTTTCAATGTACCACATCAAAAGAAATACAAATAATGAACCCCAATGAGTCGTGCACAACCCATGTCCAAATTACTTGTGTAATGTTGGAGCTATAAAAAAAATGACTACACACAAAGTCCAGAAGCACCCCACCGTTGTGGTTACTCACAACTTGTAGACATTTCCTCAGTGAAGTAACTTATAGCAGTTCCGTGCAGGTGTCACAAGATCCACAGCAAGCACAGCTATCAATGCAGACAGTACTCCTTAGCAGCAACAGATATCCCATAGAAACATGAACTCGTTAATCTTCCACAAGCAATTCTCTCCAAGTCTCGCACGTTGCTAGGCTAACCTCGAGCTGTCAAATACCTCCGCGATGAGACGGCACGTCGGTAGCTTCAGTCTCTA
The DNA here is from genome assembly GCF_045791955.1 of Oncorhynchus clarkii lewisi. Taxonomy (NCBI): domain Eukaryota; kingdom Metazoa; phylum Chordata; class Actinopteri; order Salmoniformes; family Salmonidae; genus Oncorhynchus; species Oncorhynchus clarkii. The sequence goes on from NC_092156.1 coordinate 26,187,579, forward strand.
CTAAGTCTTTCTTAACAAAATAATAACTCTATTATAAAATCAAATCAGTATTTCCCTTCAAAACTCAGTAGATATGGGTTTTGTTATACTTTTAGCATAATCTTTTATCGTTTTTCTTCACCAACACTGATAATGTCTCTTTCCCCCAGGCCTCCTGTTAACGAGGTCAACTCTCCCATTGGCCACAGCTTAACAATCTACCTTATTGGTCCAAATTTTAACTTAAAAGTAAACCAATCTATTCACTTGTACATTAAATAAATATTTATTCAGAAGAAATGCATTAACAACATTACAATTCAGGAGCAATTCGATCACTTTTTAAATCTAATACCAATTAATTATAACAAATAAACTCTATACCTGGTTTTAACAAGGTTATTACATTACTAATTATCAATTGTGGGAACAAGCTGAAAAGAATAGAATGTGAGCTGGTGGTGGGAAGTTGATGTGACAAGTGACAGACAAACAGACAAAGGCTGCAGGTCCACCTGTGACCACAGCAACCTTGACCACATTCCGCACTTGATGTCTTCCATCTCTAAGCAAGCTGCATTACGCAATACACACAATACGTTGAGCCAGAACACAGTGTAACTCTTCTGCGATTTCTTGCCTCAGGAATTCTTCCTTTTTTTAAACCTTTTTCCTTCTCCTTTGGCTAAATGAGAATCAGATGTTTTGTGGAGGAAGGACGGACTCCCAACCATCCTGCTTTGTTGGTGCAGCTGGAGTGTTGGTACAGTATGTGTGTGTGGTGACAAGAAGGTGAACATTCCACCCTCCTTCCATCATTGGACAGCTGCTAAGGCTGTAGATGGGGATAAAAGGGGAGGGACGATTGGCTTCAAAACATGCCTGTTGTACATGAGGGTTCATTTAAATCGGGTGGTTTTGAGATTTCCTCTGTAAATAATATGGATAAATTCGTCAAAACATCAAAATAGGTGTTTGGCAATTTAACTGATTTAAACATCTGTGGATCTGAGCAACACCTGCTTTATCCCCAATTGAGGAAAAAGTAACATATTTCACCCATTAGGCTCGAGAAGAGGGGTTTACGGCTTCCTCTACCAAGCGGCTGCTGCTCTGCTAAAGCATTTAAGAGCTCTAACATACCCCACTGGTGCAGCTCTACTGTCGTCCTGTCAACATCATGCCTCTGCTAAGCAAAGAGAAGGCCCCTTTCCACCCCCAAATCCCCTGACAACTGCTCAGTTTCCTGCTGGCATTGATGCGCCCAATCTTTCCCATGACCATTAGCTGGTGAGTTTGCAAACAGTTACAGCAGCAGAAACCCAGCCTGAGGGGTGGGCCGGGCCGTCTGTCTTAAGAGGCTTTTCGAAGTAACTATCTACACAGTCATGTGCCATTGTCTTTGAACTACCAGCTAGTGGGAGAGCAGCAGACAAAAGCCTTTCATATACACTACCGGTCAAAAGTTTTTGTTGTTGTTTTTTTAAACTATTTTCTACATTGTAGACTAATAGTGAAGACGTCAAAACTATGAAATGACACATGGAATCATGTAGTAACCCAAAAAGTGTTAAATAAATCAAAATATATTTGAGATTTGAGATTCTTCAAATAGCCAAGTAGTATTCTAAAACGGACCTGTAGTGTAGATTTGCAGCACCAGCAGCACCACTTGGACTGTACAACAGTTGGGGGGGGGGGGGGGGGGGGGGGTGTTAAAGTCAACAAATAATTAATATCTCCTTGTTTGATTTGAATGCTAGAACACTGGCTGAGGCTGTAGGGAAATGCAGGTTGGGAGTGGGATTGAATGGACGTAGTGTTAGAAGGTGTTGCAATCTCATTCCTATGCTTGTCCTCATATCTACTGCATGACTTGGAGCACCTGGGAGATTTATAGCTAATCTAGACTTTGTTTTGTGATCCCCTAAATTTCCATAATCTAAATAATTCATTCGCAATGCTCTGAGCCCGGGTTGTTGAAGAGCCGAGTGGAGTTCAAACAAAGATGACCATTTAACCCTTTACACTCGTGGGAATTGGTCTATATAGGTGCAACATAAGACAAAAACATTACAAGGGTTTGAATGAGAGGACGAACTGGTGTCTCCAAATGCACACAGTTCCTAAGCAATGTCAATTCACTTTTATGACTCAAAGAAGAATCTTTTTTTTTGCTTTCCTAGCTGTGCCGTTGAGGAACTAGAGCAAGCACACTTGTAGTCATTTCATTTGGAACACAACCCACCATCACACATTTACTGTTTACATAATCCCAAAAACGGTCCATTATAAATGGCAATCTGGGACAGGTAGGCATGATTTGAAAGCTTGTTCTATTGCCAACATAACTAGCTATGTTATACAATATGATCTTACAGTGTTAGGTTTCACAAGGCAAATCAGAGAAACAGATTGTAATTTTGGTGTGCATAGAATGGAGACATGAGAAGTGTTCCCTCTAAACTGTGTGCGGGCACGCAGCTCCCCGGGACTGCTATGCAGAATAAATATAAGCACAGAGAAACACGAGATTTAACTTCACTCAACTTTCTAGAGTTTTCCCGTCAGTTAACACTATCAACTTTTCCCTTTACTGTGGGAATTGTGATCAAATTAACACAATATTAGCCGCTTTCAATGCAACATACCTAAACAAAATGAACTATGCAAGACTTAGTATACAAAACTAACTATGCAAGAGATTTTGTTGTAGGGAGAAATGCATCCGAGTAGGATTGTATTGCATTGACAGGCATGACTCAGGCCCATACTCTACACAGACCGGTACGCCATAACCAATCAGAGCTACAGCAGGCCTATATACAAATAGACGATTGCCATATATGGATCTGTGCCATTCACGTTGAGCTGGACTGTGTTTACAGCATGAGCGGTCCTGAGTGGATGGGCTTGTTTTGAGATCATGTTGTGCATTTGTTCATATCCTTTGCTAGTTACTGAGTTATTAACCCAGTTACAGATAAGTTGTAGTCAGCAATGGGTGAGTGATTGCTTCCTACAAAACGTGTGCATTTCATCTTTCAAAAGCAAGTCAGGTAAAGAGCTTTTTTGTCTTAAAGGTGCAGTGTTGTATTTTGAGACTTGAATAAGCTAAGTAGCCAATTGGCAGAGGGTAGCATGATTTGCCTTATTCTCTGTAATAACGGCATGGGAATAATGATGCATTTTATTTTGCAAAGTGGTTTCTTGCATCAAACAACACAACATTTTCAGTCACCTCCTTGTCTGAAGGACAAGTGGTTATAAACAAGTTAACGTCAAGCGCTGCATGGTTTTTTTCAAAGGTCTCATAGAATGTAGAGCTACAATGAACACACATTGGCTGCTACTGTAGGCTGAAGATTGAACAGCTATTTCCATGTTAAAATGATATGGGATGCATTTTCTCCATTGTTTTTGATTGTGGCCCACTCTGATAGTCCTACATTATGATCAAATAGCCATAGTAGCCTACTTAAAACTGTTACTTAAAGCGGGTACAGCCTGTGTCCACAGTAAATGTGTCCCGGAAGTTTTCAGAGCGTTCATGTTTGCGCTCAGCAGACCTGAAATTTGCTCAGTGATAAACATTTTTGAGGGAACATAGGTCATGAATGCATTCAGGTGAAGTGTGACACGGCAAATTTTCTTCACAATAAACAAACATAGGCTCATTCTGTTCAGAACAACCCAGGGTATGACGCTATGTCATCTTGTAGCTGTACATCAAACATAGTGATCATAAACTTTGACACTGTATATGACATGAGTTTTATGATTTGAAATGTGAAGTGTACATTTGGACTCACGGGTGTTTGGCTTCCTTTTATGACATCCAAGTGGTATTTTTTATTATAATCTTCAATGTCTTGTCTTTACAAAACTTAATTTACAGCATTTCCCTCACTCAGCCAACCCAAAACATTTCTAAATTTCTCCAATTACTGGGAGGGATGGGGCCAACTTCTTGTCGGGCGCAGTTCTGTCAGTCAAAACCCATACAGTGCTGTGAAGTGCAGAGCCAGAACTCTGGCGTCATGTATAGCATGTTACTGTACAGCCACTATGTTTCAATTTAAGCACTTACAGTATTAGTGCCCAAATCTGCCATTTTCAACTGAGTGTAAAGGGCTACGATAAGACAGCGAGACTGAAGTTCTCTCTCAAGTCTCGGAAGGACTGCCCCAAAAAGGGGCCCCTTTGTCTCTTAGAAAACACGAGGTAAGGCAATGAGGGCCACCGCAGACTAAACCATGCAATTACTCAGCCCGAGGAGGTTAGCGTGATGGCGCTCCTTTGGGTACTGAGGTTTCTGCCTAGTTTACTTTGGCCTTATGGGTAGCTCAGCAAGTTGCATGAACATTACCATAAGAAAAATTATGTTATTCTGTATTCTGTTTATTTGTTTGTCTGTTTAAATAACATGTTCTTTGATTCAGCGAGTCAAAGATGACCCTGAGATGTGCGAGTCTGTCTGACCGTGAGAATACATTCAGCTTCTTACACTGCCAAGAAGGAAACCAGGAGAAACACAATATTCAGTCATTTTGGCCAAATAGAATAAACATTTTAAAAAACAGCTCCCTTAGCAGAGGAGCGCCCCTGTTAACTGTTTGGGAAACGAAACAGGCTCATGTGGAGCAAGAGTCCTATTTCATACATGCTCCAGTGGTTACTCTTGGCTAGTGTTGAAAGAGAGGTGGAACAGCCAGGTGGGAACCCCTTTGCCTGAGCTCACCCATGGGGACACGATAGTTCTGCAAGACCCCACCTCCACCCCTCACACCCATGAGCGGGACTGGAGGGGAGGGGCATGGACCAGGTCCAGAGTTTGGATCCCAACAGTGCCAGCAGATTTCACCCACCAACCTGTCAAATGTAATAACAATCCACACAAGAGGTTGCAACACTGATCAGCGCGGGCCTCATAAATTAAACAGCCGACATTAGGGCGTTGTTATGGAACAGTGTTTCTCTGTGATGTGTTTCCACAGACACAAAGGCACACACCCTGGGGTTGTTTAGATGTTATTAATAAACCATTGTAGATTTTTCAGCTTACCTCAAAAATAGTCAGCTACAACAGCTCATCAAAATCTTGTTCCCTGGTCTATGATCACTCCGCACACAGACATTATATTTCCATAAATTCTTATCCAGCTGTATTTTTATATTCTTAATCCTGACTCATGGCTGACAGCAATATTCCATGTATACCCAGAAACAGAGACAATCTTCCTTTCTCCTCTGCCTCTCTTGGTCACATGTAGACTCACCGAGCCGACTCTGTTTTTCCCAGCAGGCGGTTGCCAGATTGGTCAGATCCCTATATTTCTCAGCCAGCTGGAGTTTGCCGTTGTTGAGGCGGGGTCGCCTGGCGAGGCTCTCCTCGGCCAAGCTCCGGTTGGAGGTCAGCAGAATCTCTCTGTCCACCTGCAGCTCCTGAAACTGGAGACAGGCATGGAGTCAGAACCCTGAGAATGTACAGCTCAGCACACACAAAGAAAAGGTAAATGGATTAACTGAATCAATAGCAGACTGTGATGGTAGGGTGCCATGTTTAAAATATTATTCCAGTAATAGAGGTGTATGTGTATCAACCTACTTATAGCATCTTGATAAATAGGAGTTTAAAGTTGGCATAACAGTTGGAAATGTACATATTTATTTAGCTATTTAAAGATTGATGTTTACAAATCCGCTCAACTGAGCCTTCACAGAATTCATAGTTTAAAAAAAAATGTGTCAAGCTACAATAGATCTTCAAGGTTAACCTCACTCTGCAGGAAATGCTCTACACACTGAGTTTGAAATGTATTGAGCTGGAAAATGTTTTCTCATAGGGTTTGAGCAGAGAAAACAACAGCAAAGGGGTTAGTCAATGTGGAAAGTATGAAACTGTGAGAAACAGCAGGGTCATTGAGGGCCAAAAACACAGGAAGGAGCAAGGGTGTACTGTATATACATGAATGTTTGATGGTGAGTTACTTAAGAACAAAAACCTTTTCCTAGGTGTGAACTTCAACCAGTAGGTCTATACTAAATATTGAATATATCAAAGGACTTTCCCAGTCAGGGAAATTAATTAATAAAACTGAGGGCATTTGATACTTAATTTCATGTGAAGGTTAAGTCAAGGTGTGTTAAACAAGATCAATAAAAATGTATGTTAAAAAAACAACTTACAGGCCACATTCCCAAACCAATGTGACTTTCCACCTCTGGCAAATAGCGGACTTTGAATTCCTAGTCAAGAGCCTCACTCATGTTACACATGGACCGCATGATACGCTTGTGGCTTTGGCATACACACTGGGAGGATTCAGTTGATGACTTGGCACTAGCGAAGTAACATTTTACTTACTTCACATATCAGCCCTTTAAAGTTGTTCAAAAACCAAACTCAAGACTAAAGTCAGGCTATTGCTTACACTTTCAAGAATCGTCATACCACAGCAAGAAAATGTATACATGTAGAGTCATTAATAGTGACAGTTCCACAGACTAACGCCTCGATCAGACCGACAGCATCATTGCATCAATACTGCGTAATAAATTCTTCAGTCAAACTTTTCCATGATCTAATCCAACATTTTCGTGGATATACTGTACCAGTCAAAAGTTTTGACACATCTACTCATTCAAGGGTTTTTCTTAATTTTCACTATTTTCTACACTGTAGAATAGTAGTGAAGACATCAAAACTATGAAATAACACATATGGAAGGAATCATGTTGTAATCAAAAAAGTGTTCAACAAATTAAAATATATTCTATATTTGAGATTCTTCAAAGTAGCCACCCTTTGCCTTGATGACAGCTTTGCACACTATTGGCATTCTCTCAACCAGCTTCATGAGGTAGTCACCTGGAATGTATTTCATGCTTTTCCAACAGTCTTGAAGGAGTTCCCACATATGCTGAGCACTTGTTGGCTGCTTTTCCTTCACTCTGCAGTCCAACTCAACCCAAACCATCTCATTTAGGTTGAGGTCGGGTGATTGTGGAGTTCAGGTCATTTGATGCTTGGCAAAATAGCCCTTACACAGCCTGGAGGTGTCATTGTCCTGTTGAAAAACAAATGATAATTCCACTAAGTGCAAACCAGATGGGATGGCGTATCGCTGCAGAATGCTGTGGTAGCCATGCTGGTTAAGTGTACCTTGAATTCTAAATACATCACAGACAGTGTCACCAGCAAAGCACCATCACACCTCCTCATCCATGCTTCACGGTGGGAACCACACATGCAGAGATCCTCCGTTCCCCTTCTCTGTCTCACCAGGACAAGCCAGTTGGAACCAAAAAACTCAAATTTGGACTCATCAGACCAAAGGACAGATTTCCACCGGTCTAACGTCCATTGCTTGTGGCTCAAGCAAGTCTCTTCTTATTATTGGTGTCTTTAGTAGTGGTTTCTTTGCAGAAATTCGACCATGAAGGCCTGATTCCCGCTGTCTCCTCTGAACAGTTGATGTTGAGATGTGTCTGTGACTTGAACTCTGTGAAGCATTTATTTATTTGCAATCTGAGGTGCAGTTAACTCTAATTAACTTATCCTCTTCAGCAGAGGTAACTCTGGGTCTTCCTTTTCTGTGGTGGTCCTCATGAGAGCCAGTTTCATCATAGCGCTGGATGGTTTTTGCGACTGCAAAAATAAATGTTCACAAATTTTCCATATTGACTGACCTACATGACTTAACATAATGATAGACTGTCGTTTCTCTTTGTCACGACTTCCGCCGAAGTCGCTCCTCTCCTTGTTCGGTGGTCGACGTCACCGGCTTTCTAGCCATCACCGCTCCATTTTTTATGTATCCATTTGTATTGTCTTGTTCCCTGCACACCTGGTTTTCCTTCCCCAATCAACCTACATGTATTTATTCCTCTGTTCCCCATCATGTCTTTGTGTAAGATTGTTTGTGTTACGTGTGTATTGTTGACGCGCCAGACTGGCTTGTTTTTTCCATGTTATTTTTTCACGAAGATGTTTATTGTGAAACATAATTCTTGTGACTGTTTTGCACGTTTTGCACTTTTGCTTAAATAAAGTGTGCGCCTGTTCACAAATCTCTGCTCTCCTGCACCTGACTTCGCTACCAGTATGCACACATCTGACACTCTTTGCTTATTTGAGTTGTTCTTGCCACAATATGGACTTGGTAGTTTACCAAATAGGGCTATCTTCTGTATACCCACCCTACCTTGTCACAACACAACTGATTTTCTCAAACACATGAATTAACTTTTAACAAGGCACAACTGTTAATTGAAATACATTCCACCTCATGAAGCTGGTTGAGAGAATGCCAATAATGTGAAAAACTGTCATCAAGGCAAAGGGTGGCTACTTTGAAGAATATAAAATATATTTTGATTTGTTTAACACTTTTTTGGTTACTATATGTTTCCATATGTGCTATTTCATAGTTTTGATGTCTTCATTATTATTCTACAATGTAGAAAATAGTAAAAAGAAAGAAAAACCCTGGAATGAGTAGGTGAGTCCAAACATTTGACAAGTAATGTATGTGCAACAAAAGTTCAACATTTACCTTTTGCTTCTATTTCTGTCAAGTCTACGCATACAATTTGATGCATAAGTTGGATAAATAGTGGTTGTGTTTGCCTGCAATGCAATGGTGCAAGGCAAACGCAACATTCCATTGGAAATGTATGTACTTCTGGTGAACCAAAACACAATGGCGCTGTCGGTTTGATCGAGGTGAAATGTTTCAATTAAACAAAAATGTATTTTGCATTTAAGTAAGTGTCAATATATGGGAATAATCCCCAAACTAAAGGACAATTAGAAAATGTATTGCAAAGTATTCCAGTGGTCAGGACTAATGGTGAGTCCAGTGGCATTTTTGCTATGCATCGCTTTAGACCCAATGAGAAAAACACAGTTGCATGATGAAGGGATTCTGTGGCTTGTCATCTTGTTCCTAAAACGACATTGGCATAGCACAGACAGGATGGCAAACCACAAACCCCACTGTTAACTCAAATTATCTGAAGTCAAAAGAGCGTGGAGGCTTTTATTGAGATTTGCTATTCTGCCTGAAGTAAAATTATGATTTTTTTAGCTGCCAATTGCACTGTTTAAAACCTCAGGGATATTGTTAACTCTGGCTGAGCTCACCAAAGTATACCGAGGATAAATGGTTTACTTTGTTAAATGATAATGAGATTTTTGCCTCACTTAATACTCTGCTCATGACCAAAAACAGTTTGGCTCTCCTCATGGGGCATGCCTCCACTTGAAATTAATTTGCTTACAGGAATGTGAGAATTTATGTTCATTGCATCATGAACAAACACACAACAAAGTGGGTCAGTTGAAAGTGCTTTAGACTGAAAAAGAGCCAAGGAGGAAGAGCTTCTCAGTGACATCAGAAAGTGGAGTTAAGTGAGGTAAAATTAATGAGACTGAGAGGGCGTACTGTTGCAGAGTGGCCAAAGGGAATTAGGTGGGAGGATTATTATCTACAGCTTGTATTGGCATGTTTCCCAAGTTACTGAGTCACAATCACTGATAGTAATCTTTGTTATTGATGCTGCTGGGTAGCACTGACTTTCCTTGCAGCAGTTTTGAAATGCTCAGTCAATGGCTCCTCAACAGTGGTTTCTTTCGACTTCAGAGTTTACGTATAACCCTCACTTCTCGACTGAAACCACATGAGTTTCTTGCAACAGGAAACCAAAGTGAATGCCACCCCCCTGCCAGAGAAAGTCAGAAACCACTGATCCAATCATAGTGGTCTCCAAGCAAAGGCACATTGTATGCCTCACACCTCCCAAAATGGAGGGAATATAGTCTTCTTCTGATTAAATATTTCCATTCCTGCAAGCTGAAACTGCAGAGCAAGATGCTAGATAAGACTTCTTCTTTAATTGGAGCAAGTTCTATGTACAGGGAATGAGAGAACATTTCAAATTGCCCACCTTATCTGAGAAGAGGGTTGAGTTCAAGACTTCTGGCTCAGGGTGATAATCAATTGCTAATTAAAAGCTTCACTTGGCAGTCAGCCTGAAGAAGGCTGTTTCTAACTTTGGCCAACTACAAAACTATGTCATCGCTCCCGGGAATCCAGTTCAGTGGAATGTGTCTGGCTGGACATATCAGGCTTTTTACAAACCTTGCACTGTAATAATCAAAGAAGCTTTGCGGGTCCAAAGTACATTTATTTCCCCTTCGATACTTAAACCCCTAATCGTCTCAGACTTCGAGGTTGAAGAATCACTTTGAAAAAAGTATTTCATTTAGCTATGATAGGCTGAAAGGAGAGGGGAATGTGCAATGTATAAGCAAGGCTTTAATCTGTGTTTTTTTAAATGATTAATCAAATCGAGGAAAATAACAAAAAGTCATAGGGACTTTTTTATCAAGGGCTCCCATTCTCAAATGAATGAAGGGGCCTTCTCAGAACTGCTTAGGGCCCAGCCTTCTCCCTCAGCATCATCAGGAGGATTGGGTATGTAAGGACATACAAATGTTTCAGACCACTAACTGACTGACTGTATACACAAATGAGAAGTATGTCTGTGTGTTACAATTACTAAAAATACGCTGTGGAGGATGTACTGTACAACATGATAAATGCATAATCTAATGAAGTAGTGATGGCTTGAAATATGATTTCCACTGATCTCAGTCACAACCAACTGGGCATAGATGTCAGTTAAATGTCTAGTTTTGATTTACATTTGGTTGAGTTGTCAACTAATGTGAATTCAATGTGAAATCAACAAAGAAATTGTCCATGTTATTGGATTTAGGTTTAAAGTTGGGTGAACAAAACACAATGCCCTTATATTGTCTTACGTTTTGCAAATCCAATCAGTTTTCCACATTGATTTAATGTCATCACATTGAAAAGACGTGGAAACAATGTTGATTCAACCAGTTTTTGCCCACTAGGAAGCCACAGGGAATAAAAGACTGTGGCTTCAATTGGATCATGGCTCTGGACATCACAGCTGCATATGTGATCTCGTTTTAGACAGCTCTCTGGGATTACCTTGACCATCTGATGCTGAGAGGTTAGAATTCAACCCCGAGAAACATCTCCTCTGCTGTTTTACTGCCGGTAAGGTGACAATTTTCAAAGCAACCATTGACGGTGGACACTGACATGTTGACATGAAAGTCATCAGGAAAATGTGTGACTTATTCCACAGATGTTACCCAAGATAGTGTGCCAACACTTTTCCCTGGAACTGTTTCTTGACCAATTTTTCTTTGTCAGGTCAAGATTTACTTCATGTGGATTATCTAGTGGAGTTATAAATGATTTCAATACCTTTTCATTGACAACTTAATCTGAACAAGTATATGCCCAACAGGCTACATTTTTTTGGATTACTTGTTGATTGCTTTTAAGAATATTGTAACTTTAAAATGTGTTCAAATTAAAATATATAAGCATGAAAAAGATTTTTAAACACATTTTGACTTGTGTGTGTTTGCTTTGAGGTTGGATTTCCTTTCTGTGTTACGAATCCTCCAAATGTGGGGTATGTGCTTCTTGCATTCCACTCCTGTATTCATTTTAATTGAGAATTAAATATTTAAAACACTCATTCCATGTAGTAAAATAATCGGAATGTTAACATTTAGTCTAGTTATTCATTGTAGGTTTATGGAGTATATTTTCCATTCCCAAATGCATTCGAACTTTCTAAACTGAGCCCCTCTAGTTTTTGTATCTGGGCCAATATCCTGTCTCTTATGCTTGTCACACCTCTTTGTGCATACTTAATTCTTGTCATCGGAACAGCTTGAAATATCTGCATTGTCACATCACAGCAGGCAAGATGGCAAAGTCTACAGGGTATTAAACTACTTCTATGACGCCACACTGTGTGGCCCGCATGCAATTTAGAGAAACCACAAATCTTTGTGGCCCATTTCAAAGTGCTCTAAAGATTCTAGCAGTGTCTAACAGTTCCTGTGATTTTGTTAAAGTGTAATTTAGCTCCAAGTGTTTTTCAAAAGTCTCCCTCAACACTGGGCTACTTCAGTCCCTTCACAAGTGTCTTACTGTTCATTTCTCTCACACTTGTGGTTTGTATAATGATCATTTGCAAGGCAATCAGAGCCCCATGTTCTGTAGAATCCGGAGCATTTGGCCCAGAGTCAAAATAAGCACGGTGTACACAAAGACACTGCAGCTCCACTGTTCTCCCTTGAATTTCCTGTGACTACAAGGACACTTGTAGCTTATTTCACTCCAAATCCCTGTCATCCATGGCTATTCATAATCACCAGCGTTTTTCCCTAAACAGGAATAGCATCAGACCTTCCATTTCCTACTGTGGCTGCTCCTACCCCTGTTTAGCAAGCAGGAGGTTCAGGAGCCCCTGGGACTGTGGTTGTGATGATGCACTGGTTGTAAAGCAAACCACCAGATAGTATTCACCGGCACTGACAAAAAACACTTGAAGGGCACTTCAGATTTGGAAAGAAGTACAATGTTGTATGAACTTCTCGAGCTGAAAAGGTACTGATGTGGCAGTTTCTGTGAAGACACAAAAATATTATTGTTTGACATTTGATATTGGGAAATATATTATACAAACATGATGAATGTGTTATGATTTAATATGCCAGCGTGAGGATACTGGCTCCTTTTCCATCAAGTCTGTACAATCTGCAAGAATTTACCAGCTAGATTTATCTTGGGGGAAAAGGGCTTGAGTGTTGCTCTGCTCCTTCACTGCCATGTGTGGTAAGCTGAGGTGCTCAGCGTCTGAGTGTCTTCAAATGGAGCAGTTACAGTGTCCAGATGACTGTAATTTAATTTTCCCATTTAGTGCTTACTACCCATGTCAAATCCCATGGAGCCAGTAGAGGATAGCAATTATGCCAGTCAGGAGGCAGAGAACATTCTCTAGAGGGAGCTAGCCAGTAGCTAGTGAGAGGTGGGCTATATACACAAGTGTCCATCTTATTGTGCCATTAATGATGCTTTCAGAGCGGTTGCCCTTGGATACCCCAAAGTGTTAATGAATTGGAGCGCTGCTCACCAGTGGATCGTAGGGGCTGTGGAGCCAGCCCCTACAATAAGTTCAACTACCACTACCACATGCTCACATGTCAGCCAACCATGCATATGTGGGCTTTATTAAACTAACAATGGCAACTGCAAGAAAAACAATGGGAGGGGGGCATACCCAGACACCCTACTGATGTTTAGTTACACAAACTGTAAATGAGAATTGTGTGTGAATGTCTCAACTAACCTACAGTATCATATTGCCTAGCTTATTACTGGCATGTAACACTTGCATGTAAATGTATGTTCAATCAAATGTCTTGGTCAAGTCGAATGCAGCTGCTACTACAACCATTACTGAAATCCCTAACATGCCTCTAGCTAAGTAATTCTTATCCAGTCCCTTGGGAGCATTCCATGGCCTCTCTCAGTGAGATGCAACCACTTTGGAAACATCTCTCGAATTCATTCGCTGCAGCAGTGAAGCAGGTTTCAAATGTCATGTCTTGATCTGAATTGGACACATGCGCATCCAGTCCCAAAAGAATAACGATTTTCTCTCTGTCCAAGAATGAATGCCACACCTGATGAGTTCAAGCAGAGGGCTATGTACCATGAATCACCATTTTTTTAACTGTGCAAGACAAATAGAACAAGAACAAACTGCCCTCGTAATTTAACATTATATTTAGGAATAGATGTTCTAGTGAGGAATAAGACAGAAAGACAGAATGAGGTGCATTTGCATTTAAATGTGCATGTGTGTGGGACAGAGAGACCGATTACATGTTTTCAAATGAACATTTTAGTGCTTTTATAGCATTATGAATAGGTTGATCCTGCTGCTCACTGAACATGTCCTGTATGGCAAACAGGAATTCCCTGTTCAGGTCGATTGGTATGGAAAAACATTCTGTAAAAAACGAATGGAATGTGAACAATGTCAATTGTACATACTATTTACATTCACGTAAACTCTATCGGATTGAAGGAGAACGTGGGGGGAAACATTAAAGGCTTTTCCCATTGGAAGCCACGCACAATACTATAGTGTCATAGGAGGATAATAAAGCATGCATTGCCTATAGCCTACATGATGTGCCATACGATGAGGCATCAAAGCAATTTTTTCGCGCTTTATAGAAATCAGCAGAGAGCATAATGTTGAGACCTATTTGAGTTTGAATGTAGCCTAATAGTCTGGAAAATGTAATATCAACCACATGTAACTGACATATACATTTAGCAAAACTGTGGTTTTATTCGATAGTTATCACACGGTAGAACCAAATACCTTCTCATTGAGTCGGACGATCTGGTCCATTTTTTCTTCATCTTGTAAAAGCTCCTGCAATTCACTGGTGTTTAGAGCCCTGTACCCATCTGGGATAGAGTTCGTGTCCTTAAAATTGGACATAGTATTCATTCACAAGCAGTTCAGACGACTTCGTTTGTAAGCCCATTTGGTTCCATGTCGTTCGCAGTGAATAGCACAGCCGCACGCGCGTGTTGTGTTGAAGCAGACCGTGTAGCGAGAACGGAACGTTTCTGTTGGCGGAGACAATACAAGATGCAGGGACACATACTTAACACGTCTGCAGCTAATGTAATGCCACTGACAACCACAGGAAGGCATTGTCGTTTATAAGCAAATGTTATAAACGGTAATAAACCTCTACCACAATTTTGTTTGGCAGTATTTTATAATTGCCTACTGAAGTCCTGTATTTCACAAATACCCCAAAATGTGTAGTAATAATAATACTAAAAATGCATTGTGTACCTTACATTTGAAAGCATTTTCAATGTATGTAGGCAAGTGTGCAGTTATGCTGTGTGAGTCTGGCAAATGGAATATTGCAACCATTTTCACTTCCTTGTTACATAGCATCATTTTGTAGCAACTATGCTGTTACTATGTATCAACTCTTGAGCTAACTTTCGTTTCAATATCAGTGGTTGTAAAAACTCAAATTCCCATTTGTTTTACATATTCAGCTTGCCTCTGGATCTGATTGGATTATTGAGTTGAATGAATCCTGAAGTTTTCGTTGGTTTTCATTGGTAGGATTCTAAAATCGTAATATTCAGACGACAGGAAAAATGGCTGCGCTTGCTGGAGAGCGATGGTGAAGTGAGCTACCAAATCATTATATTTTTTATAAATTACGAGGAACTCGATTTGGAACCCAAAGCGAATTGCAGAAGAACTGCAAAGAGTCATACATTTTACCTCAATGGCGACTTATTCTTGTCGGATGACGCAGACAGTGTTTTTTACACGACAAACCTGAGGCAGCTCAATTCAGAGGACAGCTTTGAGACTGTGATATACCAGGTGAGTAACGTTAAATTACTAGCTAGCGTGTTTAAAGGTTGGTTGTTCATCTAGCTAGCTACTTTCTGACAAGTTTTTTTTAAACGAATTATATTAGATAGAATAGTCTTTGCAGTGTAATTACAGTCAGTTGCCACTCCCATTAATTCCTGGCACAATATGCAATTACTTTCACGTTGGTCTTGTCTGAACCCAATATTTCCTATATATTTTTTTCCAGCAGCGGTGGCAAAGTTAGCAGAATGCGTTTAGAGTTGCAATTCTACACATTTTGTCATAGAGCTGAGAATTTAAAAAAAAAAGTAACTGTCCGGTGAAAATCTAACTTCATGTTCATGTTCCGTTAACTCCTACCCAAATAATGCTGTTGACTCGTCCTGTACTCGTATTTGTGGCCAAGTCATAAATAGGGAAAAACTACTTTAAACTCCTCCTCAAACTATAAAATACTTACCATTTATTCATAACGTATGATGCCCTACTCCCGTGGAGGATGAGCTGGCCAATGAGCAGTCCAAAAGAGGATTTTTTATTTTTTTATTTCACCTTTATTCAACCAGGTAGGCTAGTTGAAAACCAAGTTCTCATTTGCAACTGCGACCTGGCCAAGATAAAGCAAAGCAGTGTGACACAGACAACAACACAGAGTTTACACATAATAACACAATAAACTAGTCAATGACACAGTAGAAAAAATAAAGTCTATATACAGTGTGTGCAAAAGACATGAGGAGGTAGGCAATAAATAGGCCATAGGACTCAGATCCCTTGACTATTTCCACATTTTGTTACGTTAAAGCCGTATTCTAAAATTGATAAAATTATTATTATTAACTTTTTTACCCTCATCAATCTACACAATACCCCATAATACCAAAGCAAAAACTGGTTAAGAATTTTGTGACATTTACACAAGTATTCAGACCCTTTACTTAGTACTTTGTTAAAGCCCCTTTGGCAGTGATTACAGTCTCAAGTCTTGGGTATCACTCTACAAGCGTGGCACACCTATATTTGGGGAGTTTCTCCCATTATTCTCTGCAGATCCTCTCAAGCGCTGTCAGGTTGGATGGGGAGCGTTGCTGCACATCTATTTGCAGGTTTTCGATAGGGTTCAAGACCGGTCTCTGGCTGGGCGACTCAAGGACATTCAGAGACTTGTCCCGAAGGCACTCCTGCTTGGCTGTGTGCTTAGGATTGTTGTCCTGTTGGAAGGTGAACTTTCACCTCAGTCTGAGGTCCTGAGCACTCTGGAGCAGGTTTTCATCAAGGATCTCTCTGTACTTTGCACCGTTCCTTTCCTCAATCATGACTAGTCTCACAGTCCCTGGCGTTTGGTAAAACATCCTCACAGCATGATGCTGCCACCACAGTGCTTCACCGTAGGGATGGTGCCAGGTTTCCTCCAGATGTGACACTTGTCATTCAAAGAGTTCCATCTTGGTTTCATCAGACCAGAGTGTCTTGTTTCTCATGGTCTGAGAGTCCTTTAGGTGCCTTTTGGCAAACTCCAAGCGGGCTGTCATGTGCCTTTTAGTGAGGAGTGTTTTCCATCGGGCCACTCTACCATAAAGGCCTGATTGGAGTGCTACAGAGAAGGTTGTCCTTCTGGATGGTTCTCCCATCTCCACAGAGGAACTCTGGAGCTCTGTCAGAGTGACCATTGGGTTCTTGGTCACCTCCCTGACCTAAGCCCTGCTCCCCCCAAGGCCCTTCTCCCCCCAAGCTCTAGGAAGAGTCTTGGTGGTTCCAAACTTCTTCCATTTTAAAATTATGGAGGCTGTGTTCTTGGGGACACAGGCTTTTTTTGGTACCCTTCCCCAGATCTGTGCCTCGACACAATCCTGTCTTGGAGCTCTACGGACAATTCCTTTGACATTATGGCTTGGTTTTTGTTCTGTGGGACCTTATTTAGACAGGTGAGTGCCTTTCCAAATAATTTCCATTCAATTGAATTGACCACAGATGGACTCCAATCAAGTTGTAGCAACATCAAGGATGATCAATGGAAACCGGATGCACCTGAGCTCAATTTCGAGTCTCATAGCAAAGGGTCTGAATACTTATGTAAATAAGCTATTTCAGTTTGCAAAAATGTATAAACTTGTTTTCACTTTGTTGTTATTGGGTATTGTGTATAAGTTGATAAAAAAAAAAAATGTTTAATCGGTTTTAGAGTAAGGCTGTAAAGTAACAAAATGTGGAAAAAGTCAAGGGGTCTGAAAACTTTCCGAGTGCACTGTATGTATGGAGATATGCACGTTTTAACATTTTGAACACTCAATTGGTGGAAAGAACAGATGACTCGGTCGACCAAGATTTGTATGAGGCTGGGAAAGCCAGAGTCGGCTTCCAGTTAGTTGTGTTGTCTGGCTTGGTCTGATTGAATTACAATGAATAAAACACGGTGAGGCTTATTCAGTCGACCTTATAAATATATACTGAACAAAAATATAAACACAACATGCAACAATTTCATCGATTTTACTGAATTACAGTTCATATATGGAAATCAGTCCATTTAAATAAATGAATTAGGCCCTATTCTATGGATTTCAACATGACTGGGCAGGGGCGCAGCCATGGTTGGGCCTGGGAGGGCACAAGCCCACCCACATGGGAGCCAGGCTCAGCCAATCAGAATGAGTTTTTCCTCACAAAAGGGCTTTATTACAGACATAAATACTCCTCAGTTTCATCAGCTGTCCAGGTGGCTGTTCCCAGATGATCCGGCAGGTGATGAAGCCGGATGTGGAGTCCTGGGCTGGCGTGGTTACACGTGGTCTGCGGTTGTGAGGCCGTTTGGACGTACTGCCAAATTCTCTAAAATGAAGTTGGAGGCAGCTTATGGTAGATAAATTCACATTCAATTCTCTGGCAACAGCTCTGGTGGACATTCTTGCAGTGAGCATGCCAATTGTACGCTTCCTCAACTTGAGACATCTGTGGCATTGTGTTGTGACAAAACTGCACATTTTAGTGGCATTTTATTGTCCCCAGCACAAGGTGCAACTGTGTAATTATCATGCTGTTTAATCAGTTTCTTGATATGCAACACCTGTCAGGTGGAGGGATTATTAAGGAGAAATGCTCACTAACAGGGATGTAAACAAATTATTGCACATTTGAGAGAAATACGCCTGTTGTGCAGATGGGAGATTTTATATGTTGCATTTATATTTTTGTTCAGTATATTATGCTACTGTTTGAGGAAAATGTAATAAAATATCATCCATAATAGGACTCTCATTCCTAGACCCCATTTTTCTGTCTTTCAGTTCAGGTAGCCTCAGTAAGCCCAGTGGGCCCTTACCCATGTACCCTGCGGCAGAGGATAACTGTGCCGTGCTCTGCCTGCCCTGCGTGCCCAACATCCTGGTCATCGCCACGGAAACGGGCACACTGTATCACTGCGCGGTGCTGGAAGCAGAGGAGGAGGAGACAGGAGTAAGTACTGTACAGACAGTACAACGTTACAGAATATTTAGATAGAAATGTTCTGTGATAAACAGACATGATTGTCTATCCAGTAGAACAGGGAATCGTGTTGGCTCTATTCGTTACATATATCTGTACAATTCTGAACATTTCACCTCACGCTATGTCCATGGAGGAATTTTCTTCTCTGTGTGTGATTGACAGGCAGTGGAGAGGTGGATGCGGGGCTGGGAGGTGGTGCCCTCTCTCTATGTGTTTGAGTGTGTGGAGCTGGAGCTCACCCTCAAACTGGCCGCTGGGGATGATGAGGTGCCTGTGGAGTCTGACTTCACCTGCCCAATCAGACTGCACAGTGGTGAGTGAGTCATGCTGATTGGTTGATATAGTTGAATTCTATAATGGGATCCATTGATGCTTCTCACCAGGTCTCGATGTATCAAAGTCCACACCCCATCATCATGTTTGTCAAATGTACTTTGAATGTGATATTTTTTCTTCTGTGGTGTTCTTTATGTTTCATTGAAACTTGCTTCATGCCCTATTGCAGACCCCCTGTGCCAGCACAGATACCACTGCAGGCATGAGACAGGAGTGCACAGTGTAGGCCTCACTTGGTTCAACAAACTGCACAAGTTCCTCCAGTCTTCATGTCCAGATGGGGTGTCAATTCAATTGCGTTGTTTACCACATAAATCGGAGGTGGTTAGTGCATGTTAGTGCATTAATTTGCCTGATATGCCATAATGCTCTCTCCACAGATGAGGAGGACAAGGATAGTCTTCAGGAGCTGGCTGCTGAACACCGCTGTGTCGTAGAGCACATCCTCTGTACCAGGCCTCTTAGTAGAAGGTAGCACTACAACTATCAAGGCACCAGATATTAATATGACGTCATTGACTAGATTGAGATTCTGCTTGGCACTCCTTAGTCATAAGTACCAACTTGGGACTGTTGTCATAGATTGTCAACGTGGCAGTAAATGTTGTTTTCTCAAAATGTAAAAAACATCTCTCTCTCGCTCTTTGGCCACAGTTTGTCAGCTCCAGTACGGGGCTTCTGGATTGTGTCTTTGGGTGCCACCATAATCTGCATTACAAGCACCTATGAGTGTCTACTACTGCCTCTCCTGTACGGTTCCTGTACGGTTCAAAATACTATTCTTTTTTTATTTCATTATATAGTTGTAGGGTTGCAAAGGGTCGGGAACTTTCCGCTAAATTTCCGGAAGTTTTCCATGGGAAGTTAAGCCTGGATTTTTTTCTTAAATTCATCAAAAAAGTTAGCTTATAACAGTGAACTTTTTTTGTGGGATACACATAAGGTAATTCTAAGTCTTGTGGCATATTTTGGTGAAACTATCCCCAATTTAATGGAATTACAAACCTCTGCATGTACAGTGCATTCTTCCATCACATGTGCAGTGCACTCCTCTATCCCATGTACAGCTGATTCTCAAGATCTTGCACACTAATGAGATGCTATTGAGCCCACACTACTACACTGTCTGAGCCAAGGACTACATGCTTTCTGGGAAGTTTTGATTACAATACTGGGTGGGGTGAATATATTTTATATGACATACATTATTTTTTGTTAACTAGTAAATCCTAGTATGTGTGTTTAATCATTTCTAACTTGTTAACACTTTCTGCTAGTTAGTTTTGCTACCATGTGGGTTTTTGCTTGCCTGAGCCTGCTAACTGAGGAGTGTTAATTCACCTGTTTCCATACATGTTTCATTTAAAAACATGTATCTTACAAAAGAGTTGTTTAATCTAACTGTTTAACTATCTATCTGTACATGGATTGTATTTGTTGTTTTTTTACTAATTTTTTCCTCATCTTTACAGGAAAATGCCACGGGCACTATGATGTGTGGAGACATTTCAGTGCAGCTAATGTAGAAGGAAAACCTGTGTACATTTGCAAATACTGTGCCAAATCATATGTGAAGAATGCAACAAAGATGCAGAATCATCTGGCCAAGTGCATAACGTTTCTTCAGTGCTCACAACAAGCAACCTCTGACAAAAGTCCCTCTACTTCTATTCAAGGTGAAAATGATGAATCGGACACCTTATCGATAGCAACAGCTCATGGTCCTCCTGGAATCTGAAGTGTTTTTGACTCAATGGAGGAACGTAGTCAGAGAAATACAGATGAATGTCTTGCTCGAGCTGTGTATGCAGCTAGTTCACCTCTGATGTTCACAGGCAATGTGTATTGGAAGAGATTTCTGAATGTTCTTCACCCAGCATACACCCCTCCAACCAGCATGCTTTATCTACTAATTTGCTGGATGCAGAGTTCAAGTGAAGGTCAAGCAATTCATAGAGAAAGCAGACTGTATTGCAAGCATCTCTGATGGGTGGTCGAATGTTTGTGGGCAAGGAATAATTAACTACATCATCTCCACCCCTCAACCAGTATTCTACAAGAGCACAGACACACCGGTCTCTACATTGCAGATGAGCTGAAGGCAGTCATCAATGACCTTGGACCACAGAAGGTATTTGCACTGGTGACAGACAATGCTGCGAACATGAAGGCTGCTTGATCTAAAGTGGGGGAGTCCTACCCTCACATCACACCCATTGGCTGTGCTGCTCATGCATTGAATCTGCTCCTCAAGGACATCATGGCACTGAAAACAATGGATACACTCTACAAGAGAGCCAAGGAAATGGTTATGTATGTGAAGGGTCATCAAGGTATAGCAGCAATCTACCTCACCAAGCAAAGTGAGAATAAGAGCACCACAATGAAGCTGCCCAGCAACACCCGTTGGGGTGGTGTTGTCATCATGTTTGACAGTCTCCTGGAGGGGAAGGAGTCTTTCCAAGAAATTACCATATCACAGTCTGCCAATATGGACAGCTCCATCAAGAGGATCCTCCTGGATGATGTATTTTGGGAGAGTGGTAAGCAGCCTGAAACTCCTGAAACCTATAGCAGTAGCCATTGCACAGATTGAGGGAGACAATGCCATCCTGTCTGATGTTCAGACTCTGCTTATAGGCAAGTCAGTTAAGAACAAATTCTTATTTTCAATGACGGCCTGGGAACAGTGGGTTAACTGCCTGTTCAGGGGCAGAACGACAGATTTGTACCTTGTCAGCTCGGGGGTTTGAACTCGCAACCTTCCGGTTACTAGTCCAACGCTCTAACCACTAGGCTACCCTGCCGCCCCGATGACAGATGACAGAGAAGAAATCCGTACTGCCCTGCCAACATCCCTGTTGCTCCAAGCATAGGAAACTGCAGTTCTGAAATGCATCAAAAAAGCGTGAAGACTTCTGCCTGAAGCCCATACATGCCGCAAAGTACGTGTTGGACCCCAAGTATGCTGGCAAGAGCATCCTGTCTAGTGTAGAGATCAACAAGGCCTATGGTGTTGTCACTACCATGTCTCGCCACCTTGGCCTGGATGAATGCATGGTTCTTGGCAGTCTGGCGAAGTACACAGGCT
The DNA here is from genome assembly GCF_045791955.1 of Oncorhynchus clarkii lewisi. Classification (NCBI taxonomy): domain Eukaryota; kingdom Metazoa; phylum Chordata; class Actinopteri; order Salmoniformes; family Salmonidae; genus Oncorhynchus; species Oncorhynchus clarkii. The sequence goes on from NC_092156.1 coordinate 26,209,807, forward strand.
TTGGGATTTGGGATGGAGATGCAATATGGCAGTCGTGCCAACATATCTCATCAGCCACCTGGTGGAAGGGACTTTGTGGATCTGAGGCTCTTTCCCCTGTTGCCTCCATCATCCTCAAAATCCCTCCAACATCAGCCACATCAGAGCGCAACTTGTCCTTGTTTGGGAGCACACTCACAAAAGCATGCAACAGGTTGACCAAGGGTTGAAAAATTGGTGGCCATCTGGGCAAATTTGAGGCTTTTTGAGCCTGACAACGAGCCATCCTCAACAAGGTTGGAAAGTGACAGTGAAGATGAGGCCTCAGAGTCTGATGTTCAAGGGGTGGACATTGAGGATGTCCAGGGATAAGACATTGAAGCCTGAGAGGAAGATAACCAAAGCTTTTGTTTCTAGACTATAATTTTACTGATGTATGTTAAAAATGTTTTTGGGAGATGCGATGGATCATTCAATATTCCCTTAATTTTGTTGTTCAGTGAAATCATCCCATGTGAAGAGTCAACTCATTTAATTCAAGTTCAATTCATAACTACATTTTTTTTTAAATTCTATTGGAAGGATTTAATCATTTGCAATTATGTCTACTTATGATAAGGTAAAAGGTTTGTTTCTGTCCATATGATATGGTAAATATATCCAATGCAAAAAACATCTACGTTTAAATGGTATTCATGTTCATTTGCATATATTCCCGTTAATTCCCACAGAAAGTTTCCGCCTCTGAATATTCCCCAAAATGTGCAACCCTATATAGGGAGCATTATCAGTCCAAACATTTTAAAAAATATATAGATAGGAAAGTGTGTCACAGACTGATGGTGCATGTCTATGTGTGTCCTAGGAGTTCCATCCGGCCTTCCTCTCCTCTCCTGCTGTGTTCCTACCCAGGGGTAGGCTCAGCTAGCTCTCCTCTGCGTGGATTGCACAATGACTACTTTGAGCAGCACATTTGAAACATCCTAGCCCGAAGCTCCACCAATCCTCTCATGCTGAGGTAACACACTCACCACAGTACATTGAAAACACCCCTGTAGGATGATCTTGGATTTGTACAGATGCTTATTTAGACTCCATAGCAACATGCTTTGGCATCATGCTGAGCCATTTTGACATTTAGTATCCTCCCTTGTGGCTGTTTTTGGAATGACAATTTATTATCAATGAACTGGCTTGATAACGGTTAGATCACATTTTACAGAATGCCCAGCTTCCGCGATAAACAAAAAGACCCCTATTATGCTTAGTTTATTGTGTGGACTCAGTCGTGTTGTCCTGTGCTTTTAGAGCAGGGGACAAGGACACATCGTCCCCTCCTCCAGCGTGTCTCCAGCTGCTGAGCAGAGCCACTCAGGTTTTCAGAGAGGAGTACATCCTCAAACAGGATATGGCTCGCGAGGAGATGCAGAGAAGGTCAATGTCACTCATTAACAGATAAATACACACACATTTAATCAACAACACACATGATCACTTGTAGTTGTAGTTCTGATACAGACACACACACACACAGGCCGTGTACAAAATCTTTCTTGCTTACTTTTTTACTAAAACTCAATACTGTGTACTAATATTATTACATACTATTTATAACGTACTTTGTGTAAAAACGTTTGCAGTAAGCAACACATATCAACATACTACTCATCCATACTGAGAAGGCGTCATCTAAATTTCAATCGTGTTAGTTCCCCGCCAATCGTACATTTCAGTGTCAAACACTATCAGCTGTGTCAAACACGTGAATGTGAAAAGACTATTCTCTTCCTCAATGTGTTCAGTGAATTCTACTTGATGAAAAGTATGCTGAGTATGACATCCTGTCATTTCAAGCATACAAAACTTTCAAAATGTCACATACAATTAAACATTTCAGGCATACCCAAAAAGCGTACTATTTAGAACTCAAGTATGGGTAATTGGACACGGCCATGGACACGGCCATGTCATGAAGCATGTTGTTGATGGGTTTTTCTTCTTCAGGGTGAAATTGCTGACAGGACAGAGGAACAAGCAGCTTGAGGACCTGGCCTTGTGCAGAGGGGAGAGGTAAATAGAGTTTCCCAATAAACTTAGTGCTTGATGGCCATAGCTATGCACTCCCAAGGCTTACAGCAACTCAGAATTGTGCTATAACAATGAAAGCACTTAAAATAATAATGAAACATTGTATTACTAATGCATTTTTACTTATGCTATGCTTTTTCTATTTACAGGATGAGGTAAAGACAGGGACATGTATTGCATGAAGAATAGGTAGTGGTAGCTGCAGATTTGGAAAAGGCTTCTTACAGTGCGTCTTACAGTGCATCAGATATCAGCATTGGTAGAAATGTGCTCATGTGTATTTGTTATCCTGTTTGCTCCCAGTGTACATATAATATGATTATTCAATGAGGTCACATTCATATGTAATTGAATGTGATGTGACTGATTTGGTTTGACCGGCAGTCTGGGGTTGATAATGCAATTAGAGGCCAAACATAACTCTTTGAATTACAGTGATGGAAGTACTGAGGCTTCATGAGCTTTACCATGCATTTCATATACTTTGGAGCTATTCTTCATCTTGTGTTTCTTTTTCTATCAATAGGAAAAGACTGCGAGAGTCTGCAGAGCGTCTGGCTGATAAGTACGGGGATGCCAAGTATCGCCAGGAGGCCACCATGAACAGGTAGCTAGATACACCAGTCACTCTACGCTCCTCTTTCAAATCTAATCTAATCTTCATGGCTTGTTTCAGAAGTCTACATTTGTTTATACATTTTGTTTTTAAAGTCTTCAAAACAGTCAGACACCCATGCAACATAATAACTGATTAACTCTCTCTCAAAAAAAGCTATCTGCTTCAGAGCTTCTATTACATCAACTATTCCAGGGTGAAGCAGGTTCTGGGCAGTCTGCGCAGTCAGCTGCCTGTTCTGTCTGACAGTGAGAAAGACATGAAGAAAGAGCTCCAGACTATCAACGACCAGCTGCGTCACCTGGGCAACAGCATCAAACAGGTGAGCTGCCCTCTTGGGGTCTCCGTCATCCTCATGGAGCCTCGTACTTGTTCACAGTAATAACTGGGCTAGTGTCTTATCTTCTCCCAGGTAAATATGAAGAAGGAGTACCAGAAGAAACAGATGGACAAAGGGATGTCTCCAGCCAGGGCTACTGTCGCCCTCAACTTGCACCAGAGGAAGTGTGTCCAGGGGGTTATAAAAGAACAGTATGAGCAGCTCTTCCCTGGGTGTTATGCCAGCCTGCTGGCTGTATGATACCCATTGACCCGTTGTTTGGATATGGTCCCAAATGTTTTACGTTGTCCCTACTGTTTAATGTTGGTCCTCAGTCTTGTTTAATATGATCTAGCAGTGTTGTTTCCCTCTCTTCCAGGGGAGAGCACATAGGAGAAATTATGAAACAGATCAAGGACATCAAGAACCATTTCAGTTTCTGAGACCGTTAAGGGAGCCATCCTTCATATACAGCTATCCCACTGCTTTCCAAACAACCAAAATAAAAATGGAGCGCTATTGTGAATACTTAGTCAACACTTGCTAAAATAGTCTGTCTCATGACATGTCAACTCTGACTCATAAAGCATTGTCAGCCATAATGTCAGATTTTTGGAACCAGTCATTGAAATGGGAAAATGTTGTATACATGAGTCTTCATAAGGTTTTATACACAGACAAATATACATGAATGGTATCTGGAGAATAAAAGTAATGCATGTACAGTACTACCTATTTTTCAAATGTGTTCATTTTAACTCTGCCTGAACAGTTAGCCCCACATACTTGTCTGGGTGGAGAGCTTTTCTTCAGCTTCGCCTATTTACAGGGCTGTCACCTTGGAGGGGAGTTGGTCTCATGGTTCAAGTGTGACAGCAGTTTTTAATCTCCATACATGTTCTGATGCATTGAGTTTACATCAACTGTAGCAAACTCTACTCATGATCTTTTAAAATTGGGGGTACACAATTAAAATATTTTGGGGTATTTTTGCAACAATACCATCGTGGATACCATTGTCTCTGCATTCAGTATGAAGAAAGTTTGAGGTAGTTTCACAAGCCAATGCTAATTAACGTTAGCGCAATGACATTGACAGGAGGTTAGCATGCCAGCTGTTCCTGTTCAGACTGGGGAAGTAGGCAAATGGCTTCTTTGCCAAAATCGGGGAAATTAGTCATTGGAGCTGTTTTTTTTCTGGTAGTGGTAATTTTCAGGTTGGAAAAAGTGCTTCGGTGTCGACTTCAACAAAAACCAGAAAGCATGCTGAAAATATTTAATCCCAGCTGAGAAATAACTAAATAAAATCTTGACCTGGGCAATAAAAGTTGGGAAATTTTTATAAAAAAGGTAATTTCATTTATTGCAAGTAATAGTTTTCCATAGCAAACATCTTCAATCCTCGGTTGGAAGAGCTTTCTGAACAAGATGCATTTCCCATTTTATTTTAGTCACTAAGTATCTGGAATTCACAGGCTGTGCTGTCCAGTGATTTTTTATGGGTTCTACTAAGAGCCTTTTACAGGATTGCCCTCCAATGGGCCATTGTGTTTGAGAGACAGTCACACATTCTATAAAGTACAATTTGGTTTATTAGGTATATACAGAAATGTACACAGTACTGTATATACATTTGCAAGAGGCCCTAGCAGAAGAATCAAAGCATGCAAAAATAACTTTTTTGCAATGCTTCCTCCCACCATTATCAGAATGACTGTTCTGCAGGAAACATTACGCCACAGTGAAATCCTAAATTAAAACGTCTTAACTAAAAGCCACTGCCATTTTTCATTGGAATTTCAGTAACTGTAGGAGCACAAGAAATGTGTTTATGCAAAGCCCAAATAAAGGGGTTGTTTGAGGACCTTAAGACAATTACACACAGCAGCACTATTCAAGGGAAGGGTAGACAAGTTATTCCATAGAAATTATAGAACCAAAAAGCCTTGTTAATGCTGACTGTTACGAATTCAATTTGAAATAGACAGATATTCAACTCCTTCGAAATGAATGGGGTACTGTGAACATGTTGTAGTGACTAGTGATTATCACTATAATGATAGAGCTTTGATACTTAAAATACACATGTATTTGAACCCAGGTCTAAACCGAATTCACAATATTACACAGAATCAATCATTTTACAAGCCATAAACATTCATTTCTTTCAGCACAAGTTCATCTGACTTCCTTACTCATATCCTCTCAAAACATAGCAAGATTCTGATAAACTCAAGACATTTACAGATTTATCCAATTGATACAGATGTAGTACATGCAAGTCAAAGATTCAATGATCTCAATGTATCCTTAAAAATCACATTGTCGAATTATGTTCAGTGTTAAGGAAACATTTCCTATAAGGATGATTGTTTTACAACAGTTAAAAGCAATAAATCATGCGGTCATGTCTAAACATTTTCCATAGAGCAACCCTAAGTGCTGTAAGCACCGCGGTCACCTCAGCTAATGAATGAAAACGCATTTTACCCACCACACACAATTAAATCCACAAACTGTTAAGTCCATCACTACCACCATTTAAAATCCTTGCCTAGAGGTTCATTCCTTTAGAGAAATTAAAAGGCAAATACTTCACGGTGCATTACGTGTTTCTAAAAGGCTGTATTAAGTAGATTATTCAAATGTGGAAAGTTTCTCCCCAAAGCCAACCATTCTCTTTCGTGTGAACTGCCTGATGGGATTGCTTGAGTGACAAACCATATTGAAAATGTGTGTTATTATATTGGTGAACTTTTCTGATGCTAGAGACTTCTATTTTGTACAGCTCTTGCTATTAGTAATGATCATAGCCTCCATTGCCAAAACCATAATCATTCTTATTCAATAATTCCATCTCCTAGTGCCCACTTAGGGTTCAGTGATTATCTGTCAGGATGATTTGACAGTTCTGTCCAAGAAAAAGGGACATGAAACCAACATGGATCTAATTTAACAGGAAGAGTACTCAACCAGTTCCATGGAAACCTAGTAAAACCTGACCGTCAGATTTCACATTATTCATCATTTCCAATGAGACATGACACCTACACTTAAGGCTCAAATTAACAATTTTTATATTAATATCAAATCATTTCTGGGTAACAATAAGGTACCTTACTATAATAGATTTCCATTCAAAATTGGTAAAAATGACTTTTTAGGAAAAACTCAAGCAAAAATTTTGTTAGGACTGTCTGGCAGTGGTCTGAGTGGGGAGGGGAAAACTGAATACCAGCTGTAATTGACAGAGGTTTGCAACTCTTTATTGGTCTATCTACAGAAAGCCATAACCCCCACCCATGCAAACCTGCTGATTAGAAGGTCCTGTGTAGATTGTATTTTCAAACAGCAACTATCAGGAAATAACACTTTTCACAGTGTCAGTTTCATCAGCTGTTGTACAATATGACAAAAACAGGGTAGAAATCACATTTGACAGCACTGGGCCTTTAAGCAACTTCAGAATGTGCTCAAGAAGTTGTGCCAGAAACTCCATGACACTAGGGACAGTGTTGATGAATCAGGTAGTGTTCAATGTGGACATACTTTACAAATGACATATCCTGGTCAAAGCCCCCTCATTTCAAAATAGTATTTGTGGTGCAGCCAGAAACAAAACTATACGAGTGAAATATGAAATACATAGGAAAAAGTAGAGACAAGAGTGCATTTTCTCAGCAAGAGAGGGACAAAAGTCAGAGAAACTTTTCATCAATGAGTTACCATTAACATTCAGGCATGACACTGAAAATGTAATCAAAGGAACATTGTCAACGGTGATCCCAGACCATGAAATCCACCCTTCAGAAGAATTAGTAAATTAGTTAGTTCTATGGATTATCCATTCCATTGAGATAGTCACCTGGAATGCCTTTCAATTAACAGGTGTGCCTTCAGATGTACAACTGACTAGGTATCCCCCTTTCCCTTGTTAGAAGTTCATTTGTAGAATTTCTTTCTTTCCTTAATGTGTTTGAGCCAATCAGTTGTGTTGTGACAAGGTAGGGGTGGTATACAGAAGATAGCCCTATTTGGAAAAAGACCAAGTCCATATTATGGCAAGAACAGCTCAAATAAGCAAAGAGAAATGACAGTCCATCATTACTTTAAGACATGAAGGTCAGTCAATCGGAAAATTGAAGTCTTCACTATTATTCTACAATGTAGAAAAATAGTAAAAATACAGAAAAACCCTTGCATGGAGAGAGAAAATGAGATTAACAGTAAACATAAGGGGGCAAGACTAAGTAAGAAACTAAGTGGGAGCGAGAACATTTTATTAACCACTTGCAGAAATTGTATGGATCCATTTGTTCCCTTTACCTGAAAGAGAAGTTGTAGATGAAAGTGACTTAGAAGAAGACTACAAACTCCTCCTTTGGTTGGGCTAATATGGCCAGTCCAATGTCTACAGTAGAACCACAGGAAAGATACAAGACTTGCCACTCTGCAGGAAACAGTCATTTAGTTATTTACAACCTCTTAGTAGTAGTGTTCACCTTCACTCCTGCCTTGTGTGCTTCAAATCCTATACAGAAAAGGCCCTTTCTCCTGTAATGATAGATATCCTCCATCTTGGATTTAGACTTCATTTAAAAACACCCACACCCCTCTTATCCCTCCGGATCCCTTCCATTGGGTGGTAGAAGTGGGGGAGTGGCCTGGAAAGGTGGGAGAATGTCATTAGGCCAGTGAGATAGAGGGAAATGAGGGGCAGGAGGGAGAATGGAGTTTCAGCCAAGGGTATCATGTCTCTGGGAGCTGGCTGATGTCAGTCAAGTTGGTGTTGTTGAGGATGGCTCGGATACGGTCTAAAGAGTCAGCCTGTCTGATCCGCTCCAACTGGACCTGAGGGGGAAGAGTGAATTATTTATATTGAATTTACTAGATCTAGAAATACACATACAGCCATGTAGATGATGCACATCAGATACAGTAAAATAAGTCACTATCAAATAGTGTAATGAGCACTGATGAGGTGCTGTATATGGTTTCCATGGTAAGAGGTATACTATAAGAGTTGGAGTAATGTTGCCATAGTAACACCACTATCATGCGGACTCACATATCAAGTGTAAGGTCAGACTATAGAAATATAATGAATTCACCATTTCTATGGGTCAGACAAGGTACAGATCCATTTGTCAAAGAGAAAGGTATGGCTAAGATCTACATCACAAATGTTGATTGAATACTATTATGCATTTTACAAGCAAGTAAGTGTTCCTCCAATTCTAGGGGAAGGCATGCATTGCCTACCAATAGATAGAGGCACGGTCATACATAACCTAGGACACATATTTTGGAGGCGCATTTTCTATGAATGTTAAACACCGCAAGCTGACGAGTAACCACCGTTTGTGATCTCAGAGAGCCTAGTGGCCATGGTAACCCAGCAGCAGTACTGTCCATACCTGGAGTGTCTGGGAGAGCTTGACAAAGTCCCTCTGCACCTGCTCACTAACATCCAGCTCCGTCTGCAACCGCAGGGCTTTGTCCTTCTCATCCAATGCCTGAGCCTCCAGGGCCGTCTGTCACCACACACAGCACACTGAGTATCACTACTCCCACTCGATGCTGAGACTTATCACAGATAGTTGAGAAAGAAACAGCAGCAGTGGCCTGTTGTAACATACAGGCCAGTGGAGTCTGCTGTGGGGAGGATGACTAATAATTGCTGGAACAGAGCCAATGGAATGGCATTAAACACACAGAAACGTGTTTGTGTATTTAATACCATTCCACCTATTCCACTCCAGCCATTACCACAAGCCCGTCCTCCCCAATTAAAGTGCCACCAACCTCCTGTGATATGTCTGAGCAGTGAATGACCTCTGACCTTGGTTGTGGTGAGCTCTCTGAGCTGCTCCTCCAGACTGCTCTTCAGACCCTGGACACTCGCTAATGTCTTCCTCTTTTCTGCCAGGCTGCTCTCCAGCTGGGAAATGAGCACATCACAGTTATTATCAACTACTGGCATAAACAGTCTACTACCAAACTCAAAGTCCTGATTTCACAGTCTGGGGAGGCTGTTTGATGTTGTTAGGACGATGTGTTGATAATGAAGGGGGCTGTGCCTTACTGGTAGGTTGTCCTCTGTGTCTTTCTCACTCAAACACCCACACACACACACACACACACACACACACACAGAATGTCACCTCCTTCCATTACAACTGTTTGATTTACAAATCCAAACGAGAGGTCTCAAACCCCCATGGGGGAAAAAAAACAATCAATATGTCAGCTCTTGATAAGAGCGGAATATGGAATTATAACAGCCTCCTGCCCAGACCAGTGGGACTCAGCTCTCGCTGTTTCACGTGATCTGTGCGTCAGCTAGGCTACAGACAGACTACAATGCAGAGCAAAACAATTAGGTTAAGCCAATGGTCTCCTACCCTGGTCCTGATAGAAAGTTAGATGCACAGGCCTTTGTTCCAGCTCAGTACTCAAACACCCAATTCAAGTAATCAACTAAACATCAAGACCTTGGTTAATTCAGGTGTGTACGTGCGAGGCTTGAGCAAAAGCCTGCACCCCCTGTAGCTCTCCGGAACAATGGTTGGTGAAAACTGATAACCTCATTAATTTACAACAGCTTTCAAATAACACATTGGTGATGGTAAATAAATCATTCACACCTACATTTGTACATATTATTCCATACATTTCAAACAGCAACTACTAATCTAACAAGCCAGTGGTTTTAGGCCTTAGCTGGGATTACATTATTGAAGGCAGCCACTCAAGACAATCTGACTTCACATTCAGAGGCGTGACTCATGCAGTCTCCCTACAGTTCATGTACCTGTTCTTTCTCAGCTTTCACTCGCTCCAGCTCAGTTTTCAGACTGGATAATGACGCTGGGGGAAAGAAAAAAAACAGATACATAAAGTGTCATTATGATGGTAATCAGAACATCAACCCAAGACATGCGTTCTAGAATTCTAATGCAGGTCCTGGAAAATGAGTTGTCAATTCATGAATAATGCATTAGTGCTGTGTGGCTAGTCTTAAAGGGGGCGAATCTCCTCTGCCAAGGAGAGTGGTGTGTGAGGTATGTGTGTTACTAAGCAAGCAAACCAAATACTCCTCCATGCTATTAGACTGACACACAGAGCAATCAAGTGTTCATAACTTGGGCCAGAATTCAACAACTTTTCCGCACTTTAAGCAGTGTGTTTGATTAACATTTCTGAAGACAAAGAAACAAAATCAAATCAAATTTTATTTGTCACATACACATGGTTAGCAGACGTTAATGCGAGTGTAGCGAAATGCTTGTGCTTCTAGTTCCGACAATGCAGTAATAACCAACAAGTAATCTAGCTAACAATTCCAAAACTACTACCTTATAGACAGACACAAGTGTAAGGGGATAAAGAATATGTACATAAAGATATATGAATGAGTGATGGTACAGAGCGGCATAGGCAAGATACAGTAGATGGTATTGAGTGCAGTATATACATATGAGATGAGTATGTAAACAAAGTGGCATAGTTAAAGTGGCTAGTGATACATGTATTACATAAAGATGCAGTAGATGATATAGAGTACAGTATATACATATAAGATGAATAATGTAGGGTATGTAACATTATATTAGGTAGCATTGTTTAAAGTGGCTAGTGATATATTTTACATCATTTCCCATCAACTCCCATTATTAAAGTGGCTGGAGTTGAGTCAATGTGTTGGCAGCAGCCACTCAATGTTAGTGGTGGCTGTTTGACAGTCTGATGGCCTTGAGATAGAAGCTGTTTTTCAGTCTCTCGGTCCCAGCTTTGATGCACCTGTACTGACCTCGCCTTCTGGATGATAGCGGGGTGAACAGGCAGTGGCTCGGGTGGTTGTTGTCCTTGATGATCTTTATGGCCTTCCTGTGACATTGGGTGGTGTAGGTGTCCTGGAGGGCAGGTAGTTTCCCCCTGGTGATGCGTTGTGCAGACCTCACTACCTTACGGTTGTGGGCGGAGAAGTTGCCGTACCAGGCGGTGATACAGCCCGACAGGATGCTCTCGATTGTGCATCTGTAGAAGTTTGTGAGTGCTTTAGGTGACAAGCCAAATTTCTTCAGCCTCCTGAGGTTGAAGAGGCGCTGCTGTGCCTTCTTCACGATGCTGTCTGTGTGGGTGGACCAATTCAGTTTGTCTGTGATGTGTACGCAGAGGAACTTAAAACTTACTACCCTCTCCACTACTGTTCCATCGATGTAGATAGGGGGGTGTTCCCTCTGCTGTTTCCTGAAGTCCACAATCATCTCCTTAGTTTTGTTGACGTTGAGTGTGAGGTTATTTTCCTGACACCACACTCCGAGGGCCCTCACCTCCTCCCTGTAGGCCGTCTCGTTGTTGTTGGTAATCAAGCCTACCACTGTTGTGTCGTCCGCAAACTTGATGATTGAGTTGGAGGCGTGCGTGGCCACGCAGTCGTGGGTGAACAGGGAGTACAGGAGAGGGCTCAGAACGCACCCTTGTGGGGCCCCAGTGTTGAGGATCAGCGGGGAGGAGTGCCCGTCAGGAAGTCCAGTACCCAGTTGCACAGGGCGGGGTCGAGACCCAGGGTCTCGAGCTTGATGACGAGCTTGGAGGGCACTATGGTGTTAAATGCCGAGCTGTAGTCGATGAACAGCATTCTCACATAGGTATTCCTCTTGTCCAGATGGGTTAGGGCAGTGTGCAGTGTGGTTGAGATTGCATCGTCTGTCGACCTAGTTGGGCGGTAAGCAAATTGGAGTGGGTCTAGGGTGTCAGGTAGGGTGGAGGTGATATGGTCCTTGACTAGTCTCTCAAAGCACTTCATGATGACGGAAGTAAGTGCTACGGGGCGGTAGTCGTTTAGCTCAGTTACCTTAGCTTTCTTGGGAACAGGAACAATGGTGGCCCTCTTGAAGCATGTGGGAACAACAGACTGGGATAGGGATTGATTGAATATGTCCGTAAACACACCAGCCAGCTGGTCTGCGCATGCTCTGAGGGCGCGGCTGGGGATGCCGTCTGGGCCTGCAGCCTTGCGAGGGTTGATACGTTTAAATGTTTTCCTCACGTCGGCTGCAGTGAAGGAGAGTCCGCATGTTTTAGTTGCGGGTCGTGTCAGTGGCACTGTATTGTCCTCAAAGCGGGCAAAAAAGTTATTTAGTCTGCCTGGGAGCAAGACATCCTGGTCCGTGACGGGGCTGGTTTTCTTTTTGTAATCCGTGATTGACTGTAGACCCTGCCACATACCTCGTGTCTGAGCCGTTGAATTGAGATTCTACTTCGTCTCTATACTGACGCTTAGCTTGTTTGATTGCCTTGCGGAGGGAATAGTTACACTGTTTGTATTCGGTCATGTTTCCGGTCACCTTGCCCTGATTAAAAGCAGTGGTTCGGGCTTTCAGTTTCACGCGAATGCTGCCATCAATCCACGGTTTCTGGTTTGGGAATGTTTTCAACGCACGTTCTAATGAACTCGCTCACCGAATCAGCGTATTCGTCAATGTTGTTGTCTGACGCAATACGAAACATATCCCAGTCCACGTGATGGAAGCAGTCTTGGAGTGTGAAATCAGATTGGTCGGACCAGCGTTGAACAGACCTCAGCGCGGGAGCTTCTTGTTTTAGTTTCTGTCTGTAGGCAGGGATCAACAAAATGGAGTCGTGGTCAGCTTTTCCGAAAGGAGGGCGTGGCAGGGCCTTATATGCGTCGCGGAAGTTAGAATAGCAATGATCCAAGGTTTTTCCAGCCCTGGTTGCGCAATCGATATGCTGATACAATTTAGGGAGTCTTGTTTTCAGATTAGCCTTGTTAAAATCCCCAGCTACAATGAATGCAGCCTCCGGATAAATGGATTCCAGTTTGCAAAGAGTCAAATAAAGTTTGTTCAGAGCCATCGATGTGTCTGCTTGTGGGGGAATATATACGGCTGTGATTATAATCGAAGAGAATTCCCTTGGTAGATAATGCGGTCGACATTTGATTGTGAGGAATTCTAAATCAGGTGAACAGAAGGACTTGAGTACCTGTGTGTTGTTATGATCACACCACGTCACGTTAACCATGAAGCATACGCCCCTGCCCCTCTTCTTACCAGAAAGATGTTTGTTTCTGTCTGCGCGATGCGTGGAGAAACCAGCTGGCTGCACCGATTCCGATAGCGTCTCTCCAGTGAGCCATGTTTCCGTGAAGCAAAGAACGTTACAGTCTCTGATGTCCTTCTGGAATGCTACCCTTGCTCGGATTTCATCAACCTTGTTGTCAAGAGACTGGACATTGGCGAGAAGAATGCTAGGGAGTGGTGCACGATGTGCCCGTCTCCGGAGTCTGACCAGAAGACCGCTCCGTTTCCCCCTTTTACAAAGTCGTTTTTTGGGGTCGCCGGCTGGGATCCATTCCGTTGTCCTGGGTGAAAGGCAGAACACAGGATCCGCTTCACGAAAGTCATATTCTTGGTCGTACTGATGGTGAGTTGACGCTGCTCTTATGTTCAGTAGTTCTTCTTGACTGTATGTAATGAAACCTAAGATGAGCTGGGGTACCAATGTAAGAAATAACACGTAAAAAAACAAAAACCTGCATAGTTTCCTAGGAACGCGAAGCAAGGCGGCCATCTCTGTCGGCGCCGGAAGAAAGCTATGATGTTATGCCATATTAATGGTATTACATGGTTAGTCATAACCATGCTAACTGAAGTGAATGGCTATGACTGGACTATGCTAGCATATAACAGGTGCTATGTCCATAATCCTCTCAATCCCATACCAATCTGGCATGCCACATTTTCAAAAACATTACTGCAGTGAGTGAGTTTCCGTGTCATACGGTCATTAATCCAACATGTACAGCATTAACACACAAACAGCCTAAAGAAGATTCGTCAGTGTGTTTCGTAATTTCCAAGATGTCTGAACAGTCACCAACCAAGAAAAAAGGAAAGGAGAAAAATGTTTGAGAGGGTACAGGGGAAATCTTCAGAGAACGAGGGTATTGGATGAAATTCAAAGGAAAAGACAGGCAATTTCATGGTGGAGAAGCTGAGTTCAGTTGCGCTGATGGGTTCAGTATGTGACCGTGAAGCTGAACACTTGCTCAGCACATGTTTTATCCCTTAACTCTACTGTAATTTGTACCGCTGAAACTACTGTAAGCCATACAAGTTTGAGCTGACGGCTAAGCATCATATTTAGCATCTCTGGCTCTTATTAAATGCAACTCAATATTCTTTATTGCTCATATTCACTCTGCACCAGCAGTTCATCAACAGGTATCCAGATAGCTCAACTCAGAGCCATAGATAAACATCTACACCTGCCCAGGACATACAGATGAAATGTAAACTTTCGGTAAATCTGGTACATTAATCAATAGATATCTTGATTAATGAGCATGAGGATTATAGCACAACAAAGTGACAGTGTCTCACACAGTGGGTGTGAGACACTGTAGCTTGTAGGGCTCTCCAGGTCTCGTGAAATTTTGTGGAGGATTGGTGATGATCTGGGGGTGCTTCAGCAAGGCTGGAATCAGGCAGATTTGTCTTTGTGAAGGATGCATGAATCAAGCCACGTGTAAGATTATCCTGAAAGAAAACCTGCTTCCTTCTGCTCTGACAATGTTCCCTAACTCTGAGGATTTTTTTTTTTTGAGCAGGACAATGCTCCATGCCACACAGCCAAAACAATCTAGGTGTGGATGGAAGACCACCAGATCAAGACCATGTCATGGCCAGCCCAATCTCCAGACCTGAACCCCATTGAAAACCTCTGGAATGTGATCATGAGGAAGATGGATGGTCACGTGCCATCAAACAAATGTTTCTTTGTGCCAGGGGTGGCATAAAGTCAGCCAACATCAATGTGAAAGACTGGTGGAGATTGTGCCAAGACGCATGAAAACCGTGATTGGAATAACCCAGAGTTTTGCCAAATATTGATTTCTGAAAACTGTTAAAACATTAGAATTTATGTTTAAAAATGAATATGAACTTTATTTTCTTTGCATTATTCGAGGTCTGACAATACTGCATCTTCATTATTTTGACCAGTTGTCATTTTCTGCAAATAAATGCTCTAAAAAACAATATTTTTATTTAGAATTTGGGAGAAATGTCAGTAGTTTATAGAATAAAACTATAATTAACATTTTTACCCAAACACATACCATAAATTGTAAAACCATAAAAACAAATAATTTTGCAGTGGTCTCTTAATCTTTCCCAGAGCTGTATGTCAAATATACATCTATGGTTCTTCTCTATCTATCCTTATGTGTCAAGCCTAAGGAATGAGAAGGTGAGCCTCACCTATCTCCTCCTTGCAGCCATCTATCTCCAGCTGTAGTGTGTCCTCCAGGTTCTCTTTGAGGCACTGCTCTGCCTGGAGCTGCTCCTTCAGGAACAGGATCTCCGCCTTCAGCTTCTCTTCCAGGTGGTCTGCAGCCGTGCGCACCACAACTATGTCCTCCCGCAACTGCAGCACCAGGGATTGTAGTTCCTAGAGGGGAGCAGAAATAGTTGCACGTACCAATTTAAGTGAGTCACAATGGGTATATGAATGGTGAAAGAAGTACCTGATGAACATGTAAATAGCTCGATGGTGTGAACCAGACGGCCGTCTGCTTCTGGGGACCGTGCACTTGGAGATGTGTATGGTGACTTACTCATACATTTCAGACCAAGTTGTTCCATCCCTTTCATACTTGTTACTATCAGTTCTTCCAAGATTTAATTGTTTTCTTCATTTACTCCAACGTATTCCTATTTCAATCCCTCATTTAAAAAAAAAAAAAATGTAATTGAATACTGAGATATGAGTTTATATGGAAGGAAAATACGCCAATAACCATTATGGTGGTTACGAGAGTTTAGATACTGCATTTTCATCAAGTTTTGGTTTCACTCTAAAGACTTGTTCGTGTTAAAGCAGTCAACAAGTACACTATAGAATCCTTAACACCCTGAAGGGCCCTAGTATGTTCTCCCTGCCAGTTCATTAACCAGTCAGTGAAATAGTACGTGGTCAGTCAAGGTGATGGTTTCAGTTCTGAATGACAGATTCTGTGCAGGTCTGCTAACATTACTAGATCTTTACAATTCCAGGTGTTTTGTTTTTGTACAACATTAACATGACATAACACTCCTATCATTTGTGCAGAATCTATGTATTTGGAACACAAAGTCTTAGAAAATGACTTGACTAAATCTAGGAATAAAATACATATCACATTACCCCCTTGGATTTAAATGTGGAATATTACTGATGTTTTCATCTTTGTCAATGCCATGTAAGCACAGGGGGAAAAAATGAAGAGCCTGGATGGTCCTTGCAATGAACTCTTGTTTATTATTCAGATGTCAAGAGACATTCTTCTGTAAATCTATGAATTAGTGTGAAAAAAAGAAGAGGGCTCTCCTTTAGACTATTGAGATGCGCCTGAGAGCAATTCTCAAAACGGTGGCTGTGAATGATTGTCTCGTACTTGCACCGTGGTGGGTAGTTTGAAGTCCTCCTGCTGCTGGAGAGATAAGTGGAGTCGGTGTTTGCCTGTTAGGCTGTCGTTGTCCCTCTGCAGTCTGCTCAGTTCCTCCGCAACCTGCTCCCTGGACTGCATCAGCACAGCCTGATTTTGGCAAAAACAGCACTCAGTCAAATCATGTGGCATCATCCTGTTTCCTCCTGGTGTTTCAATGTACTGTCAAATGGAACTGCGGGACACAGACTGAAGGAAAGAGACCACAAGTGTGATTAGAGGTCAAACGTCTATCAGGCAGAACATTCCATCACATTTCCACTGGCTCTCTCTTCAGCAAGATAAACATCCTTCTTAATTACAGTAAGAAGCTGGTTGAATCACCAAATCAAAAAAGGCACACGCAGCGATGGCATGTTCAAATGCTTTTGCTGCTAACTTTATTTACACAGGCCTTCTGGCACAGACTGACACTATTGAGACACCGGAGGCCCAAACAGAGGCTGTATTGAGAGGCTGTAGCAGAAAAGTGCTGCTCACCATCTGTTCCTGTGTGTTCCTCTTGGCCTGACTGAAGGCCTCTTGTAGTGTTTTAAGCAGTGACTCGGACTCCTGGACTCTGTGCATGAGAGCAGCGACCTGGGAAAAAGCAAGAAATCCACATGCTCCAGAGGATAACTGAACATACAATCCACAGAAAAAGAATGACGTATCCTGATTTATCCACATTCCAACCGTAAGCATTGTACAGTCGTGGCCAAAAGTTGAGAATGACACAAATATTAATTAAGTCTGCTGCCTCAGTTTGTATGATGGCAATTTGCATATACTCCAGAATGTTATGAAGAGTAATCAGATGAATTGCAATGTCCCTCTTTGCCATGCAAATGAACTGAATCCCCCCAAAAAACATTTCCACTGCATTTCAGCCCTGCCACAAAACGACCAGCTGACATCATGTCAGTGATTCTCTCAACACAGGTGCGAGTGCTGATGAGGACAAGGCTGGAGAGCACTCTGTCATGCCGATTGACTTTGAATAACAGACTGAAAGCTTCAAAAGGAGGGTGGTGCATGGAATCATTGTGCTACCTCTGTCAAACATGGTTACATGCAAGGAAACACATGCAGTCATAATTGCTTTGCACAAAAAGGGCTTCACAGGCAAGGAAATTGCTGCCAGTAAGATTGCACCTAAATCTACCATTTATCGGATCATCAAGAACTTCAAGGAGAACGGTTCAAATTATGTGAAGAAGGCTTCAGGGCACCCAAGAAAGTCCAGCAAGTGCCAGGACTGTCTCCTAAAGTTGATTCAGCTGCGGGATCGGGGCACCACCAGTACAGAGCTTGCTCAGGAATGGCAGCAGGCAGGTGTGAGTGCATCTGCACGCACAGTGAGGCGAAGACTTTTGGAGGATGGCCTGGTGTCAAGAAGGGCAGCAAAGAAGCCACTTCTCTCCAGGAAAAACATCAGGGACAGACTGATATTCTGCAAAAGGGATAGGGGTAAAGTAATTTTCTCTGATGAATCCCCTTTCCAATTGTTTGGGGCATCCGGAAAAAAGCTTGTCTGGAGAAGACAAAGTGTGCGCTACCATCAGTCCTGATGTGCGCTACCATCAGCTACCATCAGTCCGGGGGGACAAAAAAAAACACACAAATTCTGACAAACTCCAAACATTGATTATGCAAGAATGGGCTGCCATCATATGGCCCAGAAGTAAATTTACAGCATGCCAGGGAGGATTGCAGAGGTCTTGAAAAAGAAGGGTCAACACTGGAAATATTGACTCTTTGCATCAACTTCAATAAAAGCCTTTGACACTTCTGAAATGATTGTAATTATACTTCAGTATTCCATAGTAACATCTGACAAAAATATCTAAAGACACTGAAGCAGCAAACTTTGTGGAAATTAATATGTGTGTCATTCTCAAATTTTGGCCACGACTGTACATTCTTTGAAGATTAGAAATAACTCCTCAAACAACAAAAGAGCTAAGCATAAAGATTACCTGACGCTTTACTATCCTTGACACTTTTTGGATTCTGAAGTGTTTTAATGTGTGGAAGGAGGACAGACTTCTTATTTTTTTTACCCCTTTTTCTCCCCAATTTCGTAGTATCCAATTGTTTAGTAGCTACTATCTTGTCTCATCGCTACAACTCCCGTACATGCTCGTGAGAGACGAAGGTCGAGAGTCATGCGTCCTCCGATACACAACCCAACCGCACTGCTTCTTAACACAGCGCCATCCAACCCGGAAGCCAGCCGCACCAATGTATCGGAGGAAACACCGTGCACCTGGCAACCTTGGTTAGCGCGCACTTCGCCCGGCCCGCCACAGGAGTCGCTGGTGCGCGATGAGACAAGGATTTCCCTACCGGCCAAACCCTCCCTAACCCGGGCGACGCTAGGCCAATTGTGCGTCGCCCCACGGACCTCCCGGTCGCGGCCGGTTACGACAGAGCCTGGGCGCGAACCCAGAGTCTCAGGTGGTACAGCTGGCGCTGAAGGAGGACAGACCTTTGCAGTGGTTTCCTCGTTGCCCTGTTTCACAGAGTCCTCCAACTCCTGTTTTTCACTCATGGTTCTCTCTAGCTGGTCGTTGGCCTGCCGCAGCATCACCTGGAGCTTCTTTACCTGAGAGACCAAAGAGACGGAGACAAATGAATGAGAAAGATTGGCACCAGCTAACTTGCACTTTTTCTTTCCCCCCATTAATTTAGGTTTCTTGTGGTCAGATTTCTTCTAATGCATGTAGCTTAGTGGGAGCCAAACATATGACATGGAATACGGAAAGACTAAATATCACTAAAGATGACTTTGATCTTGGGAGGAACTTTCCCTTTAAGTATCCTTGACATAGGTGTATACATCACAGAAAGTTAAGCTGTAATAGTGTCACAGGGAATGAGAGAGAGGGCGTTACCTGATCGCGTGTCTCTGCCTCCTGGCCCTGGATGACCTGCAGCTGTTTTTCGTAGTTAGAGCACATGTCACACCGCCGTCCCAACTTCCTTCCTGCGTTCTTCACCTAGTGACAGACAGCCAAGAATGAAGTTAGGAGGAATACCACATGGTAAATACAAAATATTTATATGGAAACCCCAGGCTGTCCATGTGTGCAGACTAAACTTTACACAATTCATAGCAGTGTAAAGAATGTTTACTTTATTTCAACACCTACGCTACATTGTATTTTCCTAATAGTAACAAATACAGTACTTAGTACTAAATTATACTTATTGGTGCTTTTGAACCAGGGACGTATAGCGGACAATATTGTACTGCAAAACAAAGCCCAACCAAAACATCAAACAATTTAAATGAACCAAAACACTGTATGAAACTGTCTGACCTCTTGCTGAAGCAGGTTCCACTCCTGGTCACTGACCAGGCGGTAGCCTGACGGGGTCAGGAAGGTGGTGTCGTGTGCGTGGGAGATGCTGGACATCAGCGAGGCCGTCTCCTCCTGCTCCGGCGTCATGGCCTTTATAGCCTTCTCCTGGTCCTGGATCATAACAAATCATTATTTAAAACTGCATTTAAAAAGATCAATCGTTTTACAGACACAATACATGAAAGTCTAATAAAAAGTTGATTTAAGACCTTGGTGAGCAGGAAGTGGCCGGCCGTCAGCTGGATGGAGCTGACCGATAGCGTGTCCCCAAAGCCCAACAAGCCCTCAGGGGCCCCGCAGTCCGCCCCCACCAGGGGTCCGAAGTCGGACTCATCTAGGTGGCTGGCCGACTTGGCCTTATGGTTGTAGCCCCCCAGGCCCTGGAGACCGTGAGAGGAACCCAGGCTGTCTGTGGACTGGACCCTCCGAAGGCCGTCTTTGTAGAGGTCCATAGGGCCCCCTGCCACCAGGTCAGAGTCTAAGGAGTGCATGGAGCCGTGGGCACTGTGGGGCTGGAGGAGAGAAGAGGGAGGGATAGAATGGTTGTAATGATCAGAAGTAGATGAGTAGCACTTCAGGCTGCGTTCACAGTCAGATCTTTTGCCAATTATTTACATATCCCATTCCCATCGGATCTTTTCCCTAATGTGTAAACAGCTAAAAAAACACATGGAACTTTTATCTTTTGACTTCCCATATATACCACCTCCACATGTGGATCTGAATCCTGATACAAACCTAATCCTCCATATGCAATCTGTCTGATATATATTTTTCATGTCGTGACGTTACCATGACAACCAGTGACAGGAAATAAGCATTGCATCAGTGTGAATGTGCAAATCTAATATGGGTCACATGTAAAACAGTGTGGGTCAGAAAAGAAAAATGGATATAGAAAGAAAATCAGATTTGGGTTCTTAGGGTGGCTGTATAAACACAGCCTCAGAGACTCAGAATGACAGAAAGCAAAAGAAAGAAAATGGGTGGGGATGTGCTTTTGTTGTGAGTGCGATGTCAAAACTGGAAATGCGAGGTACATTGTCAGAAAATAGTGCTTTGAACAAAATCACATGCTTTAGACCAATTTCTGGAATACTTATGTTAGTGTCATTAAAGAAATTCTCCAAGATATTTAAGGAGATGGCATTTTAGACCACAATTGACCATGCTTGTCACAGCGGATTAGGTGGAGAGGTTACCTTAAACATTCAACGAGACCCAAAGTCATTGTAAAGATGTGGAGTTAATGTCCAGATTTTATGGACTTCATATTCAATATGAACTGAAGAGATAATGTTTTAAAGAGAGAAGATCACATGTGTCTGAGGCATGTGCTCTCTGTAAGGTGTTGGTGACATCATATCCATACCTCTTCAATACTGAGCCCAAGGAATGAGTCTTCTAAAGGTTCGGTTTCTGTCCTGTCTTCCTCGTTCTGCTCCTTTGCCTGGCTGATCCTTTCCTTCTCATCCTCCTCCTGAGGGAAACAATGTCAATAAATGGACTACACTTTGACAGGATATTTACGCCTTTTTAACTGACTGGCATTCCCATAAGAGCACATGCACACACAATATCACGTCAAATTGTCTGTCATTACACTGTCAGTATTTACTCTATTCCTCATATATTGTCTGATTCAATCTTGCACGGCCAGACACACCCCAGGCCACTAACCCCCCCCACACCCCTTCTGACTCCAGGTGTGCGTACCTGGTCCCTCTTCTTAATCTCTTCCACCTGCCGGAGCTGCTCAGAAGAGAGCACGTTCTCGATCCTCTGCATGTCCCTCATCAGCAGCCTCTGTGACTCCAGGAACTGGTCGTTGGCCCGCTGCCAAGTGTGCTTCAGCTGGTTGTGCTGCTGCCGCTCCAGCTCCAAGAGGTGACACACTGACCATGGAAGAAAAAAACATGACAGACAGATATATATAGCGAGAGATAGAGATAGCGGGGGGAAAAAGGACAATACTGTGCTGTACTTCTGTATTGAAATGTCTTACATCTCTTATCCTTATGTTTGACAGTAGAAGAACATTTGAAAGATAAATACACAATGCAGAGAGAGGACAAGAGGTCATTAGAGTACAAGAGACAGAGGATTAAAAGTCAATAGCGTACTAAAGATGAATGGAAATAGTGTTTTTTCTGTAATAGGGGATTAATGGGAGGAATTTGTCTATACAGTGAGCCTGAAATAGGATACTTGCATTTGGCCATTGGCCCAGTTTTATTGCAAGGAATTCTAATTGGTCAACCACAGGCTAGGGCTGGGTTATAAAACGACATGCTTTCCCTTTGTTCTGTGGGGAGAATCACTGGAGAGCATCACTGAGGACAGGGGAGACTGACCATCTACTTCCAAACATGATTTGTCCTACTTGAATAAACCTATTTTCCTCCCCTTGATTTGCTTTGGGGTCTGTGTTATTAAAATAATAACATCAACTGCTAACAGCTTGCTTAAAAAAAAAAGCTTTACGAGTGTGTCACCTTCATGGAGCTCTTTTCGTAGTTTCTCTGCGTCCTCCTGAAGGACTGACTTCTGAGTGTTGAGCACCGCCACGTACATCTCCAGGTCTGTGCGGCAGGATTTCTCTGCTTCCAGGACATGATTGAGCTCCTTTACCTACAGAACAAAAACAAGTCATTTATCAGTAACTCAAATGACATATTTTCCACTGTATCACTTCAGACAGTTTTGCCTAGATTATTTGTCTATAAATGTCATAAATAATTATCCTAAATTCATGGTCCTCTGCAAATGGTCTAAATTAGGGGTCAGCAAAAGGCGGCCTGCGAGCCAAAACCGGCCCGCAAGGGATATTTTTATTATTTTAGTTTTGGGCAAAAAATTAATAAAAAAATAACCAGGAATTCAGCAAAAAATGTGTTTAATTTAGGAAATCTGTTCCCTAGAGACACATGTGATCGTGTCTCATTGTAATTTTCAAATACAAATCTCTTTTTAGGCTTAGTTGTGGTCAATTTGCAGTGTACAAATTATAATTAGGTTCCGTCCCCCTGACCATCCACTCCGTCAAATCGACCCACGGCTGAATCTAGCCTACCGTCGTCTAGATATAACCCATACTGCAATTGACATCTTGGATGGATAAGATTGTTTTGTTAATAAAATAAGCATGGAGATCTTGTCTGTGTTGTAAAAGTCTGTTTTCCTTTCCAGACCCTTTTGACTAACCTTTGAGGCCTCCAGCTCCTTCACCCTGTCCTCTGCCACAGTCAGTTTGACTTTCAGAGCTGCTATCTCCTGCTCCATAGGCATTACCACTGACCGTAGCTTCTCTGCATCTTCCTGGGCCTGGGGGGAAACACATTCAAATCGAGTCACATTCCAATTCTCTTCAAGGCTTCTCTATGGAGATTTTCTGTTTTTATTAAATTGATTGAATTGCAATGGAATTGACCCCAACACTGATGAAAGGATTAATGTACTTTGATGACACACACACACCCCCCCCCAGTGTGAAACCAGCCAACCTTCTTCATGTCGTTCTCCAGGTTCTCCTCCTCCTGGCCGCCCTCAGAGAGGCGGTGTCTCAGCTCGCCCATCTCCCTCTCCACCACCTCCCTGTACTGGTTCCATTGGGCACGCTCCTGCTCAAGGCGCTGGTGGAACTGCACCTCATACTCACGCACTGTGTCTGAGGGGGGAGGGGAGATATAACACAGTACCAGTCAATGTGCTCATAACTGATCCTCAGTGTAAAGAGTAGCAGTGGATTTTCAAATCAGGCTCATTACTAGATACCTACTCAACTCAATTTAACAAACTTTATTTGCTGACAATTTTTTATTCTATGTTCATTTCTGCATATCAAGCTAAGATGCTACTTCTGTAACAGAAGCATGGCAATGACATGGGATCAAAATGACTGCCTTTCATGCAGGCCTAGTCTAGAGGAAATGTTACATGGGTTATTTACAGCTACTGGTATCCTTCCAACAGAGTCACCAACTAGATACTGAATGGCAAAATTAGGGCCAGAGGAGGCAATGTAGAGTTAGCCTAGCTACAGTACCTTTCATGATGGCCTGTAGGGAGGCCACCTCCTCCTGCCACTGTCCCTTGACCTGGTCAATGGCCTCCTGCTTGGTGCTCTCTGACACAGTGGCCACCGCCTTGATGTTCTCCATGTCAGCTTGGGCCTGTTCCAGCTGGGCCTGTACACGACTCAGCTCCGACTGGGCCCCCTCCAAAGACGCTGCCTGGCACTTCAGTTCCTCTGGGAGGAAAGAGAGGAACAGTGAGGAAAATATAGGAGGTAACCCATGATAAGGTTGGATATGTTCCAGGAGACCAGGGTCCATATTCATGAAGCTAACTACACAAGTTTAGCAACATGGCATAATGCGGACAGCAGATTGAACAGTCACCTTCTTTGGACAGGTAGAGCTCTTTGAACTTGGCCCGTTTCTGGTTGAACTCAGACTCCAGTTGCTGTTTGCGCTTGACAAACTCAGCTCTCTCCTGCTCCAGGGCTACCACTCGCTGCTGGAGCACCGCTAAGGGAAATTACAAAACAAGAACACTAAAGAAACTTCCAGGAAGAAAAAAAAAGGTATTTGTCTACATACTGCAATACAACCAGCCTGAAAGCAGTGATTTCATTTATTTAAAGGGAAAATTCAAAAGGCACTAGCACATCTGAGCCATCTTTTTTGCAGGGGCATGGTAACAGTTGAATAAGATAAGAAAAAAGAAACCTGCACTGTTCTTGATAGTATCACTGCTCTTTAATAAGCTTTACGGATCGGCCTCAAGGCCTTAGTCAGAGCTTTTGCGAGGGGCAATCCATAACTACATTTTTGGTATTGCCAAGGCAGGACTCAGTGGGAGGGTCACTTGGTCTTCACCTCAACAATAATCCCTGTTGGTGTTGTTTATAATACAATAAATGGAGGTCTAACTGGTGGACAGATTATTATTTCACCAGGTTGGCCAGTTGAGAAAAAGTTCTCATTTACAACTGCGACCTGGCCAAGATAAACAAACAGAGTTACACATGGATTAAACAAACGTACAGTCAATAACACAATAGAAAAGTCTATATACAGTGTGTGCAAATGAAGTAAGATTAGGGAGGTAAGGCAATAAATAGGCCATAGTGGCAAAATAATTACAATTTCGCAAATAAACACGAGTGATAGATGTGCATTAATCTTCTGCACAAGTAGAGATGCAAAGGAGCAGAGATATATATTTAAATAAAAATAAATAAAAATATGGGAATGAGGTAGTTGGATGGGCTATTTACAGATGGGCTATGTACAGGTTCAATGATCTGTAAGCTGCTCTGATAACTGATGCTTAAAGTTAGTGAGGGAGATATAACTCTAGCTTCAGTGATTTTTGCAATTCGTTCCAGTCACTGGCAGCAGAAAACTTGAAGGAAAGGCAGCCAAAGGAGGAATTATCTTTTGGGGTGGACCAGTGAAATGTACAGTTGAAGACGGAAGTTTGCATACACCTTAGCCAAATACATTTAAACTCAATTTTTCACAATTCCTGACATTTAATCCTTGTAAAAATTCCCTGTCTTAGGTCAGTTAGGATCACCACTTTATTTTAAGAATGTGAAATGTCAGAATAATAGTAGAGCTGAAATAAATCACTATTTTATGTCTTTCATCACATTCCCAGTGGGTCAGAAGTTTACATACACTCAATTAGTATTCGGTAGCATTGCCTTTAAATTGTTTAACTTGGGTCAAACATACTTTGGTAGCCTTCCGCATGCTTCCCACAATAAGTTGGTGAATTTTGGCCCATTCCTCCTGACAGAGCTGGTGTAACTGAGGCAGGATTGTAGGCCGCCTTGCTCGCACACGCTTTTTCAGTTCTGCCCACAAATGTTCTATAGGATTGAGGTCAGGGCTTTGTGATGGCCACTCTAATACCTTGACCTTGTTGTCCTTAAGCCATTTTGCCACAACTTTGGAAGTATGCTTGGGGTCATTGTCCATTTGGATGACCCATTTGGACCAAGCTTTAACTTCCTGACTGATGTCCTGAGATGTTGCTTCAATATATCCAAATAATTTCTGCCTCATGATGCCATCTATTTTGTGAAGTGCACCAGTCCCTCCTGCAGCAAAGCACCCCCACAACATGCAAAGCCCCCCGGCCTTTCAGGTTATGTCGATATAGGACTCGTTTTACTGTGAATATAGATACTTTAGTACCCGTTTCCTTCAGCATCTTCACAAGGTCATTTGCTGTTGTTCTGGGATTGATTTGCACTTTTCGCACCAAAGTACTTTCATCTCTAGGAGACAGAACGCGTCTCTTTCCTGAGCGGTATGATGGCAGCGTGGTCCCATGGTGTATATACTTGTGTTCAATTGTTTGCACAGATGAACATGGTACCTTCGGGCGTTTGAAAATTGCTCCCAAGGATTTACACCTCCAATTGACTCAAATGATGTCAATTAGCTTAACAGAAGCTTCTAAAGCCATGATATCATTTAATGGAATTTTTCAAGCTGTTTAAAAGGCACAGTCAACTTACTGTATATAAACTTCTGACCAAGTAAAATTGTGATACAGTGAATTATAAGTGAAATAATCTGTCTGTAAACAATTGTAGGAAAAATGACTTTCATGCACGAAGTAGGTGTCCTAACAGACTTGCCAAAACTATAGTTTGTTAACAATATATCTGTGGAGTGGTTTAAAAACTAGTTTTAATGACTCCAACATAAGTGTATGTAAACTTCCGACTTCAACTGTACCGGCTGGAGCGTGTGCTACGGGTGGGTGCCGCTATGGTGACCAGTGAGCTGACATAAGGCGGGGCTTTACCTTACAGATGACCTGGAGCCAGTGGGTTTGGTGACAAATATGAAGCGAGGGCCAGCCAACAAGAGTATACAGGTCGCAATGGTGGGTGGTATATGGGGCTTTGGTGACAAAACGGATGGCACTGTGATAGCCTCCAACACGCTACTCAGCAAATTGGATGCAGTCTATTTTGTAAATGATATCGCCGAAGTCAAGGATCAGTAGGATAGTCAGTTTTACGAGGGTATGTTTAGCAGCATGAGTGAAGGATGCTTTGTTTCGAAATAGGAAGCCGATTCTAGATTTAATTTTGGATTGGAGATGCTTAATGAGTCTGGAAGGAGAGTTTACAGTCTAACCAGACACCTAGGTATTTGTAGTTGTTCACATATTCTTAGTCAGAAACGTCCAGAGTAGTGATGCTAGGCGGGCGGGCAAGTGGGGCAGCGATCGGTTGAAGAGCATTTAGCATTAAAGAGCAGTTGGAGGCCACTGAAGGAGAGTTGTATGGCATTGAAGCTCGTCTGGAGGTTTGTTAACACAGTGTCCAAAGAAGGGCCAGAAGTATACAGAATGGTGTCGTCTGCGTAAAGGTGGATCAGAGAATCACCAGCCGCAAGAGCGACATCATTGATGTACACAGAGAAAAGAGTCAGCCCGAGAATTGAACCCTGTGGCACCCCCATAGAGACTGCCAGAGGTCCGGACAACAGGCCCTCCGATTTGACACAGTAGTTGGTGAACCAGGTGAGGCAGTCATTAGAAACCAAGGCTTTTGAGTCTGCCGATGCGGTGATTGACAGAGTCGAAAACCTTGGCCAGGTCGATGAATACAGCTGCACAGTATAGTCTTTTGTCGATGGCAATTATGATATTGTTTAGGACCTTGAGCGTGGCTGAGGTGCACCCATGACCAGCTCAGAAACAAATCAATCTCACTAATTGTAGCCAATCCAAAAGGACAATACCTATGCCGTACAAAATACCAAGCAGCATTCTGGGGCTAGAATCAAATGAGTATTTAATGACTGTATTAGCATAGTGACTGTGTTAGCAAGATGTTTGACCAGAAAGACATGCTCAAATGAACTAAACAAAGACTTTGACATAGGCCTGATCATCAACAAACTCCAGGGGATGTCCAAGTTGGTAAAATATTCAACTTCATTACATATAAAACAGCATGAGTTGCCTGATATCCCTTGTGTCCAACATAATGGTTATATAAATGGCACAGTAATATAAATTTACTTTTTAGAGTCAATCTCCAGCTCAAAAAGTACACTAGTTGCCAGTTCCAGTCTTTGATTTTGGTTTTTTGGCCTACTCTGGGAATATCTCTCCACTAGCTTTAGGCTACATACTGTACAGCTTTTCCCATTCAAATAAAAATGTATGTCACATGCACCGAATACAACGGGTGTAGACTTTACATTGAAATTCTTGCTATGAGGCAGAGTTAATAAGACAAATAGAAACACAAGAGGAATAAAATAGACAAGAATTAAGCTATATGCTGGGAGTACCAGTACCATAACAATGTGCTGGGGTACTTGAGGTAGCTATGTACATAATGGCAGGGTCAAGTGACAAGGCATCAGGATAGATAATAGTAAAATTAAAATAAAGAATAGCATAGCAGCATAGGATGAGTGTGAATGTGTCTGCATGTGTGTATGCGTGTGTGTGTCTGTACAGTAGTGTATGTAAATGTGTATAAACAGAATATAGTCTTGTGAGTGCATAGAATCAGTGCAAGATAAGGTCAATGCAGATTGTCCAGGTAATTAACTATTTAGCAGTCTTATGGCCTAGGGTAGAAGCTATCTCGGAGCCTGTTGGTTCGAAAGCCAACGCTCCAGTACCGTTTGCCGGACGATAGCAGAGAGAACAGTCTATGGCAATTTTTCAGGCCTTCCTGACACCGCCTGATATAGAGGTCCTGGATGGCACGGAGCTCTGCCCCAGTGATGTACTGGGCCATCCGCATAACCATCTGTAGCGCTTTGCGGTCTATAGAGGCGCATTTGCCATACTAAGCGGTAAAATCATCAGATCAGTGTTGCCTTTTGCAAAGCCTGTCTTTAGTCAATTAAATGTGTTATTGCACTCATTTAGCACCTGGTGAATGTAGCCTCAATAATAATAGTATTTTATATAGATAGCACTTTTCATTAGAAGTAGAATCTCAAAGTCGCTATAAACACACACTAAACCAAAAACATTGTGCTAAACTGAGGACGGATATGGAGCACCTCTACTTTGGACAACTCCTAGAAATGGCATACAAGTCAGAGGCCATTAAAATGAACAGAGGTGTGAAAATGTCAGCTTGTGCATATTGCAGAGCATGACATATTTCAGAGTGGGATGACATCAGTAACATTACAACCATTGACACAACTCATTATCTCCATTGCAAGATCTGGTGTAGATAGTTCGACAAAATCTGCAAGAATCCTGTAAATTGAATTCAGTCATAGGCTGAATTTATCAATACATTTTGGCCAACGATGTATCTGCGTGGCTACTACTAGCAAATTAGCTAGGGTCTGAAACTCAAAATTGGTCCATGTCCCCTGCTAGCTCTCGAAAACCCTTCTCCATGTACATTCGCCCGCATTTGGCTCCATGTTAACTACAAATTCAGACAAGGTCTTTTAACATGTATAATAGTCAATCCTCAAACCGTTTTTTAAAACATATGCCCCTTATCTTTCATATCTGCGAGAAATATTTAAAATTTAAAAAGTAAAAAACACTTACTGTAGCCGTTTTGCACAGATCAACAAGTTGTGTGTGCCTCCAGTTGATGGAAACACACTTCCTCCCCAGTTTCTTCCATAATCAAACGTTGTTAAAGAAAAATTCCATCCGAAAACTATATTTTGGTATTTGTTTCGTTAGTCTATTGTTGACATAGGAACACTAACCCTAACAAGAAGGTGTGAGGTAATTTAACCTTTTGTGTTTTTTGACAATTATTTATCACTGCGTTTCCAAAAACTTACCGCAAGCGATGTGCGTTAATAACGTTTAGAGCAAGCGTCGGGCTCTAATGAAAACTCCCCCGGGCAATAGGAACTATAGCAGTTAGCATCTATGAATGGGATAGTCCCCTGTTAGTTAGAGTAGACAAAAGCTATGCAGCTAACTACATTTAGCAAACAAGGGGATGGAAAACTAACGTTAACTAAATGTTCCAATATTCATGTTTAAATAAACACTGTTCGAAAACGTTTGATACTTGTACAAATGTGACTGCCAGCATTATCCCTTTCCAGTTTCCACTGCGTCGATGGTCTCGCCTACTGTCAATGGCTTCAAAACAACAATGACAGGTATAGTGGTAGCTAACTAGCTAGTTAGGTAACATCAACACCGTTCGACTAGCTAGCTAACGCCAAGATGGGTGTATTTATTTCCCAACAACGTATGGAAATCTAGTTTTGGGCCTGTGTAGCTCGCTATGCATGAATATATCCAGCAGTGAGAACATTTAAATAATGTCCAGGGAGAGGGAGTGACACGTCGGGTGATGGTGCTTGCTGAGCCCGATTATTCACAGGCCGTTTAATTATCTGTATTAAATCGAGACTATACCACATAAAGACTATCAAAAAAGAACAAATCTTTACCGTCATGCTGGGGCTGCCGGGCGGATCCCGAGGCCTGGTCGGCCATGGTTTCCAGGGGATGGAATTGCAATAACCGGCGCGGTGATGGAGGAAAGCTAGCTAGCTAGGCGTGTCCAAGAAAACAGCCTGCTTGAAAGTGCTTGCTACATGGAAGACAACGTCATTGGGGGAAACAGCACACTACGCATGTGTGAACACTACCACATAAATATCGGGGGTTTCCACTAGTTACCGCAGTCACAAATGGCTATATCCCAGATTATGCGTTATATTGACAATATACTCTAGTGGCCGCTCTAACAACGAAAATGCATTTATTCAAAAATGGAAGGCAGTCGGTAGGAGGCAAGATCAAGTGGGATCATGAGGGCAGATACGCGTGTGAACAACACACACACACACACAATGGGTTCCACTAGTTACCATAGCCACAAAATTGACATTTAGCTATAGTAAAAATTCCTGAAACAAAAATGTACTTTAAAAAAATTCAAGATTAGGGTTAGGCATAAAGTTAACCGTGTGGTTAGGTTTAAAATCATATTTTAAGAAGATACAATGTAGAAATAGGCGGGGTTTATGACTTTCTCAATTTTGCTAGGATGTCACGTGTCCTACTCGTATCAGTACACTCTTAACAATCAAAGCATTACGAAACTTCTATTTTATCAAATAAACCATATATTGAAGACCGAATGCATTTGACACCCCTGGCATAGAGCTTCCTATTGGCTGCTTCTGATCATTTCCAAGTGGGGAAACTCTTTTTCCGCATTCATATCATGTCGGAGTGATCGGAGGAACGTCTTGTCTACTTCAGAGGAACGATTTGGGCATTCACATGCTCAAAGCTTGGAAGGAACAAAATAACCATTCTCACCATTGACCACTGTGTTTGTTGCCATTTTTAGTGGTGCATGATGTCAAAGTTCAGCATGTGGGAAAGATCGGGGTCAAGAGATCATTCCCAATTTTCCTAGTCATAATTTCAGATTGGAGGGGCGTTCACATGCATTTTTCCCAGTAGGAAGGTCGTATTTACGAGTTGCCAAATTGACGTCAATGCGACATTTCCACAACGAGTCTGAGTTGTTTTGAACGCACCACCAGTCGAGAGATCACATCCTAGATGTCGTGATGCCATTCAGTATGTGGTGCTTTCACCCAAGACAATATTAATTTGACTCAAACTACTTGTTGAACTATCCATACAAACTAGCTAACAAATTAGATAATATTCTTCTCCCTCACCCATCCTCACACTCTGCATGGTCTCAACAGTTCAATAGGGTCTATAAAAGTATCTGAACCAGTGGAGCGGAATGATGGGTGGGGGAAGTAGCTGGGAGTTCCTTAAATATGATTGAGAGGAAATGAGTCGGCTGCAGATCTCAGAAATGCATTATGCCACCATAAGAGTTTCCCTATCTTCTGTACACAGCTTAGAAGTGAGAATATCATTGACCCACACAACCCTAGCTTTCAGCTGTTCGACTTTCCTTGTAAGGTAAGGCATATGCTATCATTTTGAGTGTATTCTATTGTCATAAGAACAAGAAAATGCTTCTTTGTATTCAAAATATTTTATTCTAGCGTACTATAAAACTGTGCTGACCATAGAACATTATTGTAAAATAAATACAATAGGTGATATTGTTATTATTTGATTAAAGTGTTGATAAAATAACTGAAATTACATAAGAATACACTACAGACGCAAGCTGAGGTTTATTTTGTATGATAATTACTGTTGGTGATGGTAGTTTATAATAAGATAATAAAGGACTAATTTATCATGTATGCTGAGATCTACTGTTAAAGTATAATAAATACATACAAATTTAACAATAGCCTACTCTGCAACATATATTGTATTGTGTATAAAAAATGATATTGTTGAAAGTTATTTAGACACATTGTTCTATAAAATGATATGCAGCTGTGAAAGGATGTTGTCTGATAAACTGAGGTAATTTACATCAAGCTCTGGTCACAGAGATAAGTGTGAATTAGTGCCATTTACCAGCTGTGTCTGTGGCAAACACGGTTAATGAGACATTTTAAAACTTAACATTCATTATAGTTAAAATGTCAATTTGTATTATATGTAAATTATCTCAATTATTTGTCAATTATATAATTAAGCATTAAGGCCCGAGGATTGTGTATATGGCCAATATACCACGACTAGGACTGTTCTTAGGCACGACGCAAAAGGGTTTTGTAATGATCATGTAAAGCTCCGGGTGTCGTGGGTGTGGAGTCAGACGCAGGAAACAGAGATGGCAATACTGTGCTCTTTAATGCACTCACGCAACACAGGGTGTTCCAAAACCAAATGCCCCAAACACGGGGACGAAAACAGTACAACAGAAACACGACCGGGAACAAACACGTTCCTCTAGTACATAACCGAAGGTCACAATAATTAATCGCGCACAAAGAACCAGGCGGGCCGGCTGTCTAATAAAGCCCAATTTACGACTCCCTAACAGGTGCTAACAATAAACATACAAGGAGGGGGAGGAAAAAACAATCAGTGGTAGCTAATAGGCCGGCGACGACGACCGCCGAGCGCCACCCGAACGGGAAAGGGAGCCACCCTCGGTCGGACTCGTGACAGATCAATTAGCCTTTTAAAATGATAACATTTTAAACACACTTGAATTAGCTAACAACGTGCAATTGGAACACAGGAGTGATGGTTGCTGATAATGGGCCTCTGTACGCCTATGTAGATATTCCATAAAAAAATATGCCGTTTTAAGTTACAATAGTCATTTACAACATTAACAATGTCTACACTGTATTTCTGATCAATTTGTTGTTATTATAATGGACAAAAAAAAGCTATTCTTTCAAAAACAGGGACATTTCTAAGTGACCTCAAACTTTTGAACGGTAGTGTATATGTAAGGGTGCTCAGGATTGCGTTTGACAGTCAAAAAAGCTGAAGAATCAGAGATGTCACAACAATATATTATGTAAAAATCTAATCACTTTTTGCCTTACACCTTTGATGTAGTACAATTGTCTGCTCATATACAGTGCAGTCTAAAATAACCACATGACCTGGTCAGCTCAGAAAAGGGGAAGTGACATGCCATGGAGATTCAGAACAAAACTTAAATGTTCAAAGTCCTCATGTTTCCAATAAAGCACTGAAAGCACTGAATTGAAAAGTTGAAATGCAGAACAATGTTGATTTACTTTCCTTGCAAAATATTTCAAGTAGCCATTTCTGTGGAATTCATGAGGTCCTCAAATTCATCTGAAGTTCATAATCAGTTACTTACATGTATATTTTGGCACTTTTGTTTGCAGTGGACTAGATCACCAATGGCACTTTTACGAGAGTTCTTGCTGTGGGTGGTTCTTGGAATGATTTTTGTATCCTTGGTAATAGGCCTCATCTTTGTCTTTATCAACAAGTGTATCTCCAAGAAAGGTATGTTTTTTCAATTATGCTATTACACTGAACAAAAATATAAATGCAACATGTAAAGTGTTGGTCCCATCTTTCATGAGCTGAAATAAAAGATCCCAGAAATGTTCCATACAAACAAAATGTTTATTTCTCTCAAATTTTGTGCACACATTTGTTTACATCCCTGTTAGTGAGCATTTCTCCTTTGCCAAGATAATCCATCCACCTGACAGGTGTGGCATATCAATAAGCTGATTAAACAGCATGCTCATTACCCAGGTGCACCTTGTGCTGTGGGCAATAAAAGGCTACTTTAAAATGTGCAGTTTTGTCACACAACACAATGCCACCACAGATGTCTCAAGTTGAGGGGAGCGCAATTGGCATGCTGACGACAGGAATGTCCACTAGAGCTGTTACCAATAATTTAATGTTAATTTCACTACAATAAGCCTCCTCCAACGTCATTTTAGAAAATGTGTCAGTACGTCCAAACGGCCTCACAACCGCAGACCACGTGTAACCACACCAGCCCAGGACCTCCACACCTGGCTTCTTCACCTGCATGATTGTCTGAGACCAGCCACCCGGACAGCTGATGAAATTGTGGGTTTGCACAATTATTCTTTAAAAAAAATGTTTTACCCCTTTTTCTCCCCAATTTCGTGAGATCAAATTGTTTTAGTAGCGGTTGAAAGTCATGCGTCCTCCGATACACAACCCAACTAAGCCGCACTGCTTCTTAACACAGCGCTTATCCAAATTGGAAGCCAGCCGCTCCAATGTGTCGGAGGAAACGCCGTGCACCTGGCAACCTTGGTTAGCGCGCACTGTGCCCGACCCGCCACAGGAGTCGCTGGTGCGCGATGAGGCAAGGACATCCCTACCGACCAAGCCCTCCCTAACCCGGACGACGCTAGGCCAATTGTGCGTCACCCCACGGGCCTCCCGGTCGCGGCCGGTAACGACAGAGCCTGGGCGCGAACCCAGAGTCTCTGATGGCACAGCTGGCGCGGCAGTACAGCGCCCATAACCACTGCGCCACCCGGGAGGCCGGGTTTGCACAAATTAAGAATTTCTGACTGTCAGACTGTCAGAAACCCTCTCAGGGAAGCTCATCTGCGCGCTTGTCATCCTCTTCAGGGTCTTGACCTGACTGCAGTTCGGTGTTGTAACCAACTACAGTGGGCAAATGCTCACCTTCGATGGCCATGGATGAATCCCTGTTTCAGCTGTACCAGGCCGATGGCAGACAGCGTGTCTGGCATCATGTGGGTGAGGAGTTTGCTGATGTCAACTTTGTGAACAAAGTGCCCCATGGTGGGAGTGGGGTTATGGTATGGGCAGGCATAAGCTACGGACAACGAACACAACTGCATTTTATCGATGACAATTTGAATGCACAGAGATATCGTGATAAGACCCATTGTCATGCCACTCATCCACCGCCATCAACTCATGTTTCAGCATGATAATGCACAGCCCCATGTAGCAAGGATCTGGACACAATTCCTGGAAGCTGAAAATGTCCAAGTTCTTCTATGGACTGCATACTCACTAGACATGTCACTAATTGAGCATGTTTGGGATGCTCTGGATTGACACGCACAACTGTGTGTTCCAGTTTACGCCAATATCCAGCAACTTCGCACATCCATTGAAGAGGAGTGGGACAACATTCCACAGGCCACAATCAACAGCCTGATCAACTCTATGTGAAGGAGATGTGTCATGCTGCTTGAGGCAAATGGTGGTCACACCAGATACTGACTGGTTTTCTGATCCATGCCACTACCTTTTCTTTAAGGTATCTGTGACCAACATATGCATACCAGTATTCCCCGTCACGTGAAAGCCATAGATTAGGGCCTAATCAATTTATTGCAATCGACTGATTTCCTTACATGAACTGTAACTCGTAAAAATCTTGAAATTGTTGCATGTTGGGTTTATATTTTTGTTCAGTGTACATTACTAAAAGCACTATTGTTAGAATTCCAGGTCCATTTTCATCACTACTTATATGAACAGTCTATTTAAAAGTCTGTGCATTGTCTCAACAACTATCATATTTTTTACAGCTGCTGAACAATACAATACAAATAGGCCAAGTCACACAATCCCTGAGTCTTATGCCCAGTAAGTCTCTTGCACTATTCCGTTTTCAGCTGATGAAAATGTAACCTACATTTTATTGACATTATATAGAGATTGGTTTTGTTGTTCATTAACACAATTAAAACCATACCTTTGGTCCTCCATTCCCCTCAAACCTTTAAATCAATATAGGGCCAGTTGTTTTAGGAATTCTCAGTAGTCCGGGGGAGGGAGAGGGTGCTTGTCAAAAGCATTTTCCAAGGTGGACACCTAATTTCTCAGGTTTCTCCCAATGCTTTCTCCCTTATCCAGGAGCAGCAAATATCATCCCAAAGATCTGGAGAATGATTTGCCTCCTTTACCACCCAGGACACAGTTTCTCACATCCTACCCCGGTAAGCATCAGGTTTCATGGGATGAGCATTGAAATGCAATCATGAGCACACAATGGGAGTAATATTACACAAGGATAAAGCTGTTGTGTATAACATTCACAATAGGAACCTTTAAGCCCACAGTAAGAAAACATATTTTGGGCAGCTTCAACTATCAATGTGTCTTTGCTTTCCAGAGATCAAAAACTGTGAGAACCTTGCAGAGCTACCCTACAATGTGAAAGTAGATAACGAGGCCCCTCCTCCGCCGTACCATCACACAGAGACAGAGGTGTGTCAGGACGTGTGTCATGACAGCATTTCAGAGGACTATGATGACATCGGAGCAGACTGTCAGAGTGAGGAGGACTATGATGATGTGGGATAAGGCCAGAGGCAACAGAGACTATACTAGACACTGTTGATATGAGCTATCTTTTTCAAAGTCTGTGCACATTGTCTCAACTATCATCTTTTTACAGCTGCTGAAAAATACAATACAAATTTGCCAAGTCACACAATGCCTGAGTATTATGCCCAGTAAGTGTCTTGCACTATTCAGTTGATGTAACTTAACATTTCAATGGATATTTATAGAGTGATTTCATTAACACAAAACCACCATTTTGGTCCTGTATTCCCCTCAAACCTTTTAATCAACAATATAGGGCCATTTGTTTTAGGGATTTTCAGTAATCCGGGGACGTGAGAGGGGGCTTGTCAAAAGAATTTTCCAAGGTGGACACCTAATTTATTGGGTTTCTCCCTTATCCAGGAGCAGCAAATATCATCCCAAAGATCTGAAGGATGATTTGACTTCTTTACCACCCAGGACACAGTTTCTCACATCCTACCCCGGTAAGCATCAGGTTTCATGGGATGAGCATTAAAATGCAATCATGAGCACACAATGGGAGTAATATTACACAAGGATAAAGCTGTTGTGTATAACATTCACAATAGGAACCTTTAAGCCCACAGTAAGAAAACATATTTTGGGCAGCTTCAACTATCAATGTGTCTTTGCTTTCCAGAGATCAAAAACTGTGAGAACCTTGCAGAGCTACCCTACAATGTGAAAGTAGATAACGAGGCCCCTCCTCCGCCGTACCATCACACAGAGACAGAGGTGTGTCAGGACGTGTGTCATGACAGCATTTCAGAGGACTATGATGACATCGGAGCAGACTGTCAGAGTGAGGAGGACTATGATGATGTGGGATAAGGCCAGAGGCAACAGAGCCTATTTTAAAGACACTGTGGTGGCACATAATGTATACTCCTGCTAGACCAAAATAGATGTTCTGTACAACTATCCTCATCTGATACAGCTTTAATGTTTACTAATTTATTTGGTAATGCTTTACTTCAGTCCTCTGCCAACTGGTATAGCTGCCTGGTATTTACCAAGAAGATCTCGTTACAATGTGTACTTTCTTACAACCAAGAATTCAACACAATTTAGTTGTGTTTCAGGGTATACTTTGTAATTGAAACTCTTATTGTGCTGTAGTTAGAAGGTATAGAAAAAAAAGAAGCTGTGTAGTTTCAATATGAATATTGACCATTGTGTACATTTTATACTCTATCTATATTTTAGGTTCTGACAGTTGAACTATGTTCATGAGGGATTTACAAGTTATATTCTTTAAGAATCAATTAGAATATAAAGTCCAAAATGGGTGTACCAATTGCAGATTGCCCCTTTGAACTGAAGTGTTCTGAAACCTTCCATACACTGCAATGTCTTCTACCAGAGGAGGGTAAGCAATGTATGCAGTTTGATTTGTTTGCAGTTACAGTAATAATTGTTTCTACAGTTGCAGTAATAATTGTTTCTACAGTTGCAATAAACTAAATGTGTGCTTTTATTCAATATGTAAGTTATGCAAGAGTTCACATTGTTGATGCCTAGTGCATCCAAGCACTCTTTTGGGACTGAAATCACATTAATGAAATAAATCAAATATGGAACGCCTTACAAAAACTGACAAAGAAAATATATCCAGCGATATATGCCACACGTTAATTATATATATTTATTGAAGTAAAATTTAAAAAAAACTCCAGATCTGAATTAATTCAGATTTTTGCCTCCGTTTCCCATATTGACAATATTCTCCCAGAGATAAAGCCAAACATCAACACAGCCAAAGGTTCCCCATCAAAAGTCCCTTGCTGTTGTTACGTCCTCATGTGGTCTTAAAGTGACAGTCTGGCTTATAGAATAGTTTGAGGGAGATGTAAGCCACACACCAATCTCAGAAAAGCTCTGGTTGGATACTGGCGTTCTCCATTCAGAACTAGAGAAATAAGTCAAGAAAAAAAGACCAAGTTTGTCCCTCTGTCTCGCTAAGGGAATGTCCATAATAAAGTGATCCTGTGGTGGGGGGCTAGGTTAACCCCCCAGGCGCTGTCCCTCTCCCCATGCAAACCCCCCTGGACGCTCCTCGGGAAGGGGGTTGTAGTTGGCATCTTCTTCTGGAGTGTCAAACAGCATCTTACTGTGGTAGAGACAAAATAACAGAGACAGGTTATATATACACACAAACCAAAACGAGGTACAATATGCTTAAGATACTTTTAATAATACAGTACCTTCAGAAAGTATTCACACCCCTGGACTTTTTCCAAATTTTATTGCATAACAAAGTGACATAACAATGGCTTAAATTGTAAACAGCATGGGTGGTGGTACTTGGATTATTATTTTTTGCCACTGGGAGAAAGTTATAAAAATTTACGGAAGCACTTCTCTAAGCGAGAGAAAGGTATATTATAAGCTATTTATGCTACCTTTTAAATTCTTGATCCTAATGATATAGGCCTAGGTGTAAAACAGCCGAGGTGATGGCGCAACGACCCTGGAAATGCATGGGTGGAAAGAGAGTTGGTTTGTGTGATCACGCTCTCCGTAGCCGATGTGAGTAAACACTCCACACTGCCCTTTCCCACCTGGACAAAAGGAACACCTATGTGAGAAAATGCTGTTCATTGACTACAGCTCAACGTTGAACAACATAGTATCCTCAAAGCTCATCACTAAGCTAAGGATCCTGGGACTAAACACCTCCCTCTGCAACTGGATCCTGGACTCCGGACGGGCCGCCCCCAGGTGGTAAGGGTAGGCAACAACACATCTGCTAACGCTGATCCTCAACACTGGGGCCCCCTCAGGGGTGTGTGCTTAGTCCCCTCCTGTACTCCTTGTTCACCCACGACTGCGTGGCCAAGCACGACTCCAACACCATCATTAAGTTTGCTGACGACAACAGTGGTAGGCCTGATCACCAACAAATTGAGACAGCCTACAGGGAGGTCGTCAGAGACCTGGCAGTGTGGTGCCGGGACAACAACCCCTCCCTCAATGTGAGCAAGACAAAGGGAACTGATCGTGGACTACAGGAAAAGGTGGGCCAAACAGGCCCCCATTAACATCGTCAGAACTGTAGTGGAGCGGGTTGAGAGTTCAGTTCCTTGGTGTCCACATCACCAAACTATCATGGTCCAAACACACCAAGACAGTTGTGAAGAGGGCACGACAACACCTTTTCCACCCTCAGGAGATTTGGCATGGGTCCCCAGAACCTCAAAAGGTTCTACACCTAGCAGCACCATCAAGAGCATGGTTGCAGCACCGCCTGGTATGGCAACTGCTCGGCATCTGACCGTAAGGCGCTACAGAGGGTAGTGCGTACAGCCCAGTACATCACTGGGGCCAAGATTCCTACTATCCAGGATAGAGGTCGACTGATTAATCAGGGCCGATTTCAACTGTATTTTTGGACACAGATTTTATTTAAATTTTAAACACGTTTATTTAATCTTTAACTAGGCAAATCAGTTAAGAACACATTCTTATTTTCAATGACGGCCTAGGAACGGTGGGTTAACTGCCTTGTCAGCTCGGGGGATTCAATCTTGCAACCTTACAGTTAACTAGTCCAATGCTCTAACCACCTGATTACATTGCACTCCACGAGGAGACGAGGCGAATGCACTAAGCCAAGGTAAGTTGCTAGCTAGCATTAAACGTATCTTGTAAAAAACAATCATAATCACTAGTTAACTACACATGGTTGATGATATTACTAGTTAATCTAGCGTGTCCTGCGTTGCATATAATCGATGTGGTGCGTATCGTTGCTCCAATGTGTACCTAACCATAAACATCATTGCCTTTCTTAAAATCAACACACAGTAGTATATATTTTTAAACCTGCATAGCATATTTAGCTAAAATAAATCCAGGTTAGCAGGCAATATTAACCAGGTGAAAATGTGTCAGTTCTCTTGCGTTCATTTCACGCAGAGTCAGTGTACATGCAACAGTTTGGGACGCCTAATTTGCCAGAATTTTACGTAATTATGACATAACATTGAAGGTTGTGCAATGTAACAGGAATATTTAGACTTATGGATGCCACCTGTTAGATAAAATATGGAACGGTTCCGTATTTCACTGTAAGAATAAACGTTTTGTTTTCGAGATGATAGTTTCCGGATCCTACCATATTAATGACCTAAAGCTGTGTGTTAGTCTTAATTATAACATAATATGATTTGATAGAGCAGTCTGACTGAGCGATGGTAGGCACCAGCAGGCTCGTAAGCATTCATTCAAACAGCACTTTCGTGCGTTTGCTAGTAGCTGTTTTTGACTTAAAGCCTATCTACTCCCGAGATTAGGCTCGTGTAACCAATGTGAAATGGCTAGCTAGTTAGCGGGGTGCGCACTAATAGCGTTTCAAACGTCACTCGCTCTGAGACTTGGAGTAGTTGTTCCCCTTGCTCTGCATGGGTAACGCTGCTTCGAGGTAGGCTGTTGTTGATGTGTTCCTGGTTCGAGCCCAGGTAGGACCGAGGAGAGGGACGGAATCTATACTGTTACACTGGCAATACTAAAGTGCCTATAAGAACATCCAATAGTCAAAGGTATATGAAATAAACAGTATAGAGAGAAATAGTCCTATAATAACTACAACCTAAAACTTCTTACCTTGGAATATTGAAGTCTCATGTTAAAAAGGAACCACCAGCTTTCATATGTTCTGAACAAGGAACTGAAACGTTAGCTTTCTTACATGGCACATATTGCACTTCTACTTTCTTCTCCTACACTTTGTTTTTGCATTATTTAAACCAAATTGCTTTTTTGGTTCTCCAATTATTCGGTATCGGCGTTGAAAAATCATAATCGGTCGACCTCTAATCCAGGACCTATATACTATGCAGTGTCAGAGGAAGGACCAAAAGTTGTCAAAGACACCAGTTTCCCAAGTCATAGGCAGTTCTCTATGCTATCGCATGGCAAGTGGTACCAGAGTGCCAAGTCTAGGACCAAAAGGCTCCTCAACAGCTTCTACCCCCAAGCCATATGACTGCTGAACAATTAATCTAATGGCCACCCGGACTATTTACATACACTTTGATTTTACACAGCTGCTAGTCGCTGGTTATCATCTATGCATAGTCACTTTACTCCTACCTATAATGTACAAAATAACTTGACTAACCTGTACCCCCTCACATTGATTCGGTACCAGTACCCCCTGTATATAGCCTCGTTATTGTGTTACTTTATTTAGGAAATCTTTTCTTAACTCTTTCTTGAACTGCATTGTTGGTTAAGGGCTTGTAAGTAAGCATTTCACAGTAAGGTCTACACCCGTTCTATTCGGAACATGTGACAAATACCATTTTATTTGATGTGTTGGGTACAGAGATGGGGTACTCATTTACAAATCATGTTAAACACCATTATTGCACACGGTGAGTCCATGCAACTTGTGACTTAAGCACATTTTCACTCCTAAACTTAGTCGTATGAAAAAGTTTGGGCACCCGAGGCTGCATAATAATTTACTCTGTCGTCACAGAAAATGACCAGTGGCATGCCATTCATTTTCTAATAAAAGCAGAGTACTGGGGTATTGTCCAGACAAAGATTTTTAGTGTAGCAATATTAAGTTGTATGAAATTAAAATCAGATGTGAAAAATAGGCTATGCAAAAATGTGGGCACCCTTGTCATTCTGTTGATTTGAATACCTGTAACTACTTAGCACTGATTAATTGGAGCACATAATTGGTTTGGTGAGCTCATTAAGCCTTGAACTTCATAGACAAGTGCATCCAATCACGAGAAAAGGTATTTAAGGCAGCCAATTGCAAGTTGTTCTCTTTGACTCTCCTCTGAAGGGTGGCAACATGGGGGCCTCAAAACGAACTCTCAAATGACCTGAAAACAAATAGTCCAACATTATAGTTTAGAGGAAGGCTACAAAAAGCTATCGCAGAGATTTAAGCTGTCAGTGTCCACTGTGAGGAAATGGAAGACCACAGGCACAGTTCTTGTTAAGGCCAGAAGTGGCAGGCCAAGTAAAATATCGGAGGCAAAGGCGAAGGATGGTGAGAACGGTCAAACAGCCCACAGACCACCTCCAAAGACCGACAACATCATCTTGCTGCAGATGGTGTCACTGTGCATCGTTCAACAATTCAGCGCACTTTGCACAAGGAGAAGCTGTATGGGAGAGGGATGCGGAAGAAGCCTTTTCTGCAAACGCACATTTGGACAAGCCAGCTTCATTTTGTAATAAGGTGCTGTGGACTGATGAA
The DNA here is from genome assembly GCF_045791955.1 of Oncorhynchus clarkii lewisi. NCBI lineage: Eukaryota > Metazoa > Chordata > Actinopteri > Salmoniformes > Salmonidae > Oncorhynchus > Oncorhynchus clarkii. The sequence continues at coordinate 26,252,635 of NC_092156.1, forward strand.
ACAAAGATTGAGTTATTTGGTCATAACAAAGGACGTTATGCATGGTGGCAAAAGAACACAGCATTCCAAGAAAAACACTTGTAAAATTTGGTGGTGGTTCCATCATGCTGTGGGGCTGTGGCCAGTGCCAGTACTGGGAATCTTGTTAAAGTTGAGGGTCGCATGGATTCCACTCAATATCAGCAGATTCTTGGGAATAATGTTGAAGAATCAGTCACAAAGTTGAAGTTACGCCGGGGCTGGACATTTCAACAAGACAACGACCCAAAACACTGCTCAAATATCTACCCGGTCATTTATGCAGAGGAACAAGTACAAGGTTCTGGAATGGCCATGCCAGTCCCCAGATCTGAATGTCATTGAGAATCTGTGGGATGATTTGAAGCGGGCTGTCCATGCTCGGCAACCATCAAACCGAACTCAACTGGAGATGTTTTGTAAGGAGGAATTGTCCAAAATACCTTCATCCAGAATCCAGACACTCATTAGAGGCTATGGGAAGCGTCTAGAGGCTGTTATTTTAGCAAAAGGAGGCTCTACTAAATATGTGATTTTTCTATTGGGGTGCCCAATTTATGTCTAATTTTGTTTTGATGCATATTGCACTTTCTGTTAATCCAATAAACCTAATTTCACTACTGAAATATTACTGTGTCCATCAGTTATTTGATAGATCAAAATGAAATTGCTGATCCAAACACCCATCTATTTATAAATGGAAATCATGGAAATTGTCAGGGGTGCCCAAACTGTTTCATACAACTGTATTTAGTCTTGCCATAACAAAAGGGTTGAATACTTGAGTCAAGACATTTCAGCTTTTCATTTTTTATTAATTTGTAAACATTTCTAAAAACATAATGCCACAATCTCAATTTCATCCATTTTAAATTCAGGCTGTGACAAAATGTGGACAAAAATCAAGTGGTCTCCCTTGACTTTTTCCACACAAAAAAAAGTTTCTTATTCTAAAATGTATTAAATACATAATTTTACACAAAATACCACAATTATGAAGTTTAGACATGTTTGCTAATTTATCCAAAATAAACAGCTGAAATGTCTTGATTCAATACATATTCAACCCTTATGGCAAGCCTAAACAGGGGTAAAATGTTGCTTAACAAGTCACATAAGTTGCATAAGTATTCAGACCCTTTGCTATGAGATTCGAAATTGAGCCGAGGTGCATCCCGTTTCCAATGATCATCCTTGAGATGTTTACAACTTGGAGTCCACCTGTGGTAAATTCAATTGATTGGACATGATTTGGAAAGGCACTCACCTGTCTATACAAAAAGATCCCACAGTTGACAGTGCATCTCAGAGCAAAAACCAAGCCACGAGGTCGAAGGACTAGTCCGTAGAGCTCAGACAGGATTGTGTCGAGGCACAGATCTGGGAAAGGGTACCAAAAAATGTCTGCAGCATTGAAGGTCCCCAAGAACACAGTGGCCTCCATCATTCTGAAATGGAAGACGTTTGGAACCACCAAGACTCGTCCTAGAGTTGGCCGCCCGGCCAAACTGAGCAATCGGTGGAGAAAGGCCCTGGTCAGGAAGGTGACCAAGAACCCAATGGTCACTCTGACAGAGTTCCAGAGTTCCTCTGTGGATATCAGAGAAGCTCCCAGAAGGACAATCATCTCTGCAGCACTCCACCAATCAGGCCTTTATGGTAAAGTGGAATGACAGAAGACACTCCTAAGTAAAAGGCATATGACATCCCATTTGGAGTTTGCCAAATGGCACCTAAAGGACTCTCAGACCATGAGAAACAAGATTCTCTGGTCTGATGAAGCCAAGCGTCACGTCTGGAGGAAATCTGGCACCATCCCTACGGTGAAGCAGTCAGGACAGAGCAAATTACAGTAAAAGCCTTGAAGTCCTGAGCACTCTGAGGCAGGTTCTCAGAATGGGATGAAGGTTCACCTTCCAACAGGACAAGCAGAAGTGGCTTCGGGAGAAGTCTGAATGTCATTGAGTGGCCCAGCCAGAGCCCGGACTTGAACCCGATCGAACATCTCTGGAGAGACCCGAAAATAGCTGTGCAGAGTCGCTCCACATCCAACCTGAGAGAGCTTGAGAAGATCTGCAGAGAAGAATGGGAGACACTCCACAAATACAGGTGTGCCAAGCTTGTAGTGTCATACCCAAAGAGACTCAAAGCTGTAATCACTGTCAAAGACGCTTCAACAAAGTACTGCGTAAAGGGTCTGAATACTTACGTAAATGTGATATTTCAGTTTCTAAAAACCTGTTTTTGCTTTGTCATTTTAGGGTATTGTGTGTAGATTGATGAGGAAGTAAAACAATTTAAATCAATTTCAGAATAAGGCTGTAACATAAAATGTGGAAAACGTCAAGGGGTCTGAATACTTTCCAAATGCACTGTATGTTGCTCATTAGGGCTGGGAATTGCCATGGACCTCACGATATTATCACGATACTTAGGTGCCAATACAATTTGTATCACGATTCTATACTGTGATTTTGTTGTGTTTTGAAATTCCAAACATTTTGCTCACCATGTCTGCTGCAGAGAGAGCATGAGAAATTAGTTTTGATCAGTCATGGAAATAAAAAGGGCTGAAAACATGTTGGCTCACTATTTAAAAATAAGATTTATTACAAATCAATACTTGGAGTGAAAGTATCAATACTTCATCGTCCAATCGTCCAAAATAATCATCCAAATAATATTGCGACATGTACCTATCAATTTTTTTCCCCCATCGCTATTGCTGATCTGATAAATGAATGGTATATTTCTACTTTTAGCTATTGATGTGCCTTTCCTTTTCTAGAATCATCATACCAATTTTTATGGCCTTTTCCAAGGACAGCTTACCTTAAGACCATGCCAAAACATTGGTTATCATCAAATCAAATGTATTTATATAGCCCTTCGCACATCAGCTGATATCTCAAAGTGCTGTACAGAAACCCAGCCTAAAACCCCAAACAGCAAGCAATGCAGGTGTAGAAGCATTGTTAATGTTGGCAATATCCATATAAGAATAACTACTCTAACATGCCCCCTGTCTCTCCAGCAACATCACCATCTCTCAGCAGACTCATGGCCTAAACACTGCAGTTTCAAACGTAAGACAATAATACATTCATTCCTGGACTGTACTAGAACCATATCAGACTTATAAATGGCCAAACTTACAGAAAAAAAGGAGTCTTGAGCCATCTGCCACCACCTGGCTGGTTTGGGAATACATCCTCAAGAAAGAAGTAGACATGACCCACAGCAATACCTTAGGGAAGGGAGTACATTGACCAGTTAATTCACTAGGGATGTGACTACATCAGTATCGCAATATTCTTTCCATGGCAAAAATGAAAAGACAAAGCAAATCAAACTCTTTGGTGCTTTAAAAAACTGCTGTATGTAAAATATTGTGTGCTATAGCTTGGGAAATAAATAAATGTGACTCTGGATGACAACATTAGGGCTGTTTTCCTGAAGGAGTGAAATCCACTGTGTTTTTTTTCCTTGCCACGATACTTACGAGTATCGCAATACTGGTATCGTACCGGTCCCACTCCTCAATGGTCAATAAGGCAATGCCCTTTTGGATCTTAAAGCCATTAATAACATTGATGTATTACAGAAATTATTCATGGTGGTTAGGGTGACTGGTACCTAGTAAATCCACAATGATGGAGTTCCCCAGCAGCAGAGAGAACCCCATGAGCACCCACGGGAGAAAGGGCGCCTGAAAGTTCAGCAGACCAAAGAAGTTCATGCGAACATTGGGGTTGCGCCTGCTCCACACGTACACCAGCATGATGGTGAAGGCTTGGCCCAAGAACACCAGACTCACAAAGGTGCCAAATATCTATGTGCTTACTGAGAAAAAAAAAGTTATTGGTGGATTGAATTGGCATACAGTGGGTGTTTTGCAGTCCATAAAGTCAGAATTATTTTAGTTGATTTTCTCTTTACTTAGGTTGTTGCTATTAACTGCAGCCAACCAGTTAATGATAATTATGACAACTAGCCTAAACACAGCTGAAAAGAAATCAGCGGGCAAGGTGTGTGACTGTTTCTCAAGAGCTTCTCATAAGGGCACCTGTAGATATTTAATGTACACACATGCAGCATTGTACAACAGTAGGCCCAAGTAAGAGCTCAATCAGAAGCTTGCTAAGAATGTGACAAATAAATGAAGTCTATGTGGTATTGAACATGTCTTGACTCCTGCAGTATCAACTAAGACCATGACAGTAACAGAACAAGGATACAGTCATCAAAAGGCCACCAAAGAGGAACATAAAGACAAAGTCAGCGGTGCGGCCCCTGAAAGAGCCCTCCTCCAGCATACGACAGTATCGGTACCTGGAAGCCAACAGTTAAGGAAATCTGGCAAGTGCAAAGCAAACACAACCTATAATTAGACAGATGCATCATGATTACAAATTGATGAAACATGGCTAGTCTTGTTCAAGACAAGCATTTTATGAGTAGCATAGTGCTTCCAATCAAAGGGGAAGAAAAAAAATATGCAAACATCAATTTCACAAGTAAACTCAGAGCAAGACATGTGCAGCGGAAAAAGGATACAAAAAAATCATATTGAAAAGGAAGTTGAAGCCAACTGGACCGAAAAATAAAAAGTTGGTTATGAGTCTCCATACCTACAAGACAGAACAGAGAAATCAGTCAACCTTGCATCTCATAGTTAAAAAAATAAATAACTGCTACATTTACACAAAAGGCCTCAAATTAAAAACTCTAAACAAAAATAATCATACATGATACAGTAGCTAAACAGCAGATGATTGCATGTACTCACCTGATAATTCCTTAGTATCAAATCAGGATTGAAGTATAGTTGGAAAGGTGTGATGAGTTCTAATTGCTGAGGGTGGGAGCAAAGAAAACATCAATCAGTAGTTCACCTGGTCTGATTATACACCTTGTCTGAAAATTCAAAGTAAAGTCAACCATGAACCACCAATCTTGGAATTATTGACATTCCTTTTCATAGCAGTTAATAAACTGCAACTTTATGGTTAGCATGCTGAGGTTAACTAAGGTCAAAAGTAGCTACCAGTTTGTACACCTGATGTGATAGCCATGTTTCCTGAAAGCCCTATACAAAAACTGCCATAGATTTTTCTGCTAACCCGTAGTCGCCGATAAATGTTTTACTGAATCTAGAACTAAGAAAGTATCTTAGAAAAATCTCAAGTTGTAGGTGGCTCTACAAAAACTCAAAGATATTAAATCCAAGTTTCAGAGTGAGGAGTTCCCTCGTCATTTTAGCTGCCAGTAGATGACAGCGCACCACACAGTGTGTCCAAAACAAATATCTACACACATTCAAGAGGCATCTCTCAAAACATGGATTTAATATCTCTTGAGTTTTCAGATTTTTGTAGACCCACCTGCACACTGACATTTCAAGACACTTTTTTCGAGGAATCGTGAATAAAGAAAGTCAATTGCCAAGAACAAGGTAGTTGAAAAATCTATGGTGGCGTTTTGTATAGTAGGGCCCTATAGAATCTGTTGCAGAGAACGCGGACAGAATCACGGAATCCAAACATTAAAACGGAATTCAACAATATATATATGTTTAATTGCTATTGAATTTAGTAGGAAATCAATTACACGTATTGAACTTATTAAAAAATGCATTAACTTGCCCAAATTAATCATAAGACAAGAACAAAGTGTCATTGTTTAAGGGCATGTAGTAAGCATTTCACGGTATTCACGGTAACATGAATTCATGTTGAATTCGGCTTGTGACAAATAAAAGTTGATTTGATATGCATCAGTGATTCGTATTTTCGGCACGAGAATGCCCTTGTCTGTGTGTGTGGTACGCGCGTACTGTATGTCTACACTTCGTGTAGCTGTTCGCGATGATGCTTATGATAACCTTCTGGTAGAGATGGAAAGGCTTTCCCAAAAACCTTCAATTAAATGCTAACTACAAAATAGCCTATGCCTACCCGGTAGAATGATATGATTTGCATACTTCGCACTTACAATAGCCAGGAAATTCCAACTCGTTACGTTTGTTTACTTTTTTAAATGTATTTTTATTTGACCTTTATTTAACCAGGCAAGTCAGTTAAGAACAAATTCTTATTTTCAATGACGGCCTAGGAACAGTGGGTTAACTGTCTGTTCAGGGGCAGAACGACAGATTTGTACCTTGTCAGCTCGGGGCTACCCTTCCGCTACTGAGCTGCACTAGGGTCGGAACGCCATCAGGGTTAAATTAATACGCCATGGAGGAGGCGGAAAACGTACCTCGATGCAGCAATGGGATATGCCTCGGTACTCCAAATTTGACCTTTATCCAAACTGATAATTTGAGAAGATTGAAATACTGCTAGTTTATCTGGAAAAATGCCCTTCTCATCCTCATGCCAGCTAGCAGTAGACACCGCAGCCATTTTGGAATGACAGTGTAAGCCAATCAATTGTCTTAATTGTTGTTCAATTAAACGTTTTCAAACCCATATCTTGCGCCGGCTCCACAGTGTCTTAATCTAACCATGATGGCGCTTCGACCCCAGTGCAGTGTATAGACCTTTCATGTAACGCACAATTAAGACATATCTGGCGTACAAAATGGTAGTTAGGTAAAAGGTAGGCAATAACAGGGATTTTTATGCCACTGAAATCGTTGGGCGGGCCAAAAAATGTAACAATTTTTTAAAAATTATGTTAAGGCATTGGAGATGGAAAAACGCTTTCAGTGTTAACTTAAAACCAGCTATAAAAGTATGTAGAAAAGATAATGGACGTTCAGTGCATTCAGAAATATTCAGAACCCTTCCCCACAGTCATGTTACAAGCCTTATTCTAAAATGAATTAAATTAAAAATCCTCAACACAATACCCCATAAAGACAAATTGAAATTGAGCTCAGGTGTATCTCATTTCCATTGATCCTTGAGAGGTTTTTAAAACCTGATTGGAGTCCACCTGTGGTAAATTGAATTGATTGGACATGATTTGGAAAGGCACTCACCTGTCTATACAAAAAGGTCCCACAGTTGACAGTACATCTCAGAGCAAAAACTAAGCCATGAGGTTGAAGGAATTGCCCGTAGAGTTCAGACAGGATTGTGTCGAGGCACAGATCTGGGAAAGGGGACCAAAAAATGTCTGCAGCATTGAAGGTCCCCAAGAACACAGTGGCCTCCATCGTTCTGAAATGGAAGAAGTTTGGAACCACCAAGACTCGTCCTAGAGTTGGCCGCACGGCCAAACTGAGCAATCGGGGGAGAAGGGCCCTGGTCAGGGAGGTGACCAAGAACCCAATGGTCACTCTGAAAGAGCTCCAGAATTCCTCTGTGGAGATGGGAGAATCTTCCAGAAGGACAATCTTCTCTGCAGCACTCCACCAAATCAGGCCTTTATGGTAGAGTGGCCCGACGGAAGCCACTCCTCTGTAAAAAGGCACGACAGCCCTCTTGGAGGACTCTCAGACCAGGAGAATGAATGAAACGGATTAAGCCAAGATTGAACTCAGTGGCCTGAATACCAAGCGTCACGTCTGGAGGAAACCTGGCACTATCCCTACAGTGAAGCATGGTGGTGGCTGCGTCATGCTGTGGGGATGTTTTTCAGCGGCAGGAACTGGGAGACTAGTCAGGATCAAGGAAAAGATGAACGGAACAAAGTACAGAGATCCTTGATGAAAACCTGCTCCAGAGCGCTCAGGACCTCAGACTGGAGCGACGGTTCATCTTCCAACAGGACAATAACCATAAGCACACAGCCAAGACAATGCAGGAGTGCCTTCAGGACCAGTCTCTGAATGTTCTTGACTGGCCCAGCCAGAGCTCGGACTTGAACCCGATCGAACATCTCTGGAGAGACCTGAAAACCGCTGTGCAGCGACGCTTCCCTTCCAACCTTAAGAGGATCTGCAGAGAAGAGTGGGTGAAACTCCCCAAATACAAGTGTGCCAAGCTTGTAACGTCATACCCAAGACTCAAGGCTGTTATATATATATATATATATATATATATGAGGGAAAACTATTTGATCCCCTGCTGATTTTGTACGTTTGCCCACTGACAAATCCGTCTATAATTTTATCCGTCTATAATTTTAATGGTAGGTTTATTTGAAGGGGGTCAAATACTTATTTCCCTCATTAAAATGCAAATCAATTTATAACATTTTTGACATGCTTTTGTTATTCTCTCACTGTTCAAATAAACCTACCATTAAAATTATAGACTGATCATTTCTTTGTCAGTGGGCAAACATACAAAATCAGCAGGGGATCAAATACTTTTTCCCCCTCACTGTGTGTGTGTGTGTATATATATTTTTACCCATTTTCGTGGTATCCAATTGGTAGTTAGTCTCGTCCCATCGCTGCAACTCCCGTACGGACTCGTGCATCCGCCGAAACAACCCAGATAAGTCGCACTGCTTCTTGACAATGCCTGCTTAACCCAGAAGCCAGCCGCACCAATGTGTTGGAGGAAACACCATACACCTGGTGACCGTGTCAGCGTGCACTGCACCCGACCCGCCACAGGAGTCTCTAGTGCACGATGGGACAAGGACAACCCTGCCGGCCAAACCCTCCCCTAACCCGGACGAGGCTGGGCCAATTGTGCGCCACCCCATGGGTCCTCGAACCCAGAATCTCTAGTGGCACAGCTAAAACTGCGATGCAGTGCCTTAGACCACCGTGCCACTCGGGAGGCCATGTAAATGCAATTTCTGTTTTTTTAATATGCTTACCTGTTTTTGCTATGTCATTATGGGGTATTGTGTGTAGACTGATGAGAATAATAAAAAAAAAAATGTAACCCATTTTAGAATAAGTCTAACGTAACAAAATGTGGAAAAAGTTAAGGTTCTTAATAGTTCCCGAATGCACTGTAGTGAGGAGAGCCTCATTCTGGTCCAGTCACTTTTTCAGTGTGTTAAATTGTCCTTTTTTTTGCAGGTCATCAAATGTATTTTTACTCACATTTCACAATCTGACAATGGTAGGCAACTGTAGGCTTTCAATTAGAATGTACTTTTTTTTGTTCATGGTTTTAGGTCAATCGGGCTCCCAAGTGGTGCAGCGGTCTTAGGCAGTGCATCTCAGTGCAAGAGTCCCTGGTTCGAATCCAGACTGTATCACATCTGGCTGTGACTGGGAGTCCCATAGGGTGGCACACAATTGGCCCAGCGTCGTCCGGGATTGGTCGGGGCAGGCTGTCATTGTAAATAAGAATTTGTTCTTAACCAACTTTCCTAGTTAAATAAAAATAACTTCTAAGATTTACTGAACTAATTAAGGTTTCCTTTATGTGAACAGAGCCAAATGATCCGCCTCACAGAAAAGACACGGAATGTTCATCACTAGAAGCAAGTTGTCGGGTCGGGATAACAGTCTGGTGGGTTGACAGAAATACTTTCACAAAAACCTTCAATTGAATGTTAACTGCAAAGTAGGCTTACCTGGCATTAGTCTATGATGAGAAAGTATATCATTTGTATATATTATTTGCAAACTTTGCCATGAAATGAGCAGAAGCCGTACTAGACTGGCACATTTGAAAGCACACAAGATGTGCAATTAAAGAGTAATTACACTCAAATGAAAATGTGCTCATTTTATTCGACCCCCCTCATTGTTTCATTATGAACAATTCTAATTTTGAGAGTGAAGCACCCCTCAAATCTAAAAACAGATCAAATAAAACTAAGATAACAATTTGGGAAAATATAACAGAATGGGGGAAAACAATTACAGATTTTATAGAGCCCCCATTATAGTTGTTTCATTAACCATTATTTTACCAGGTATATTGACAAACAGTGCACTCCTTTCTCTTGTACACTAAAGACATGAAGAGTTGCAGGGGAGTGAAGAGAACAATATGCCTTTTGAAAGAAAATAAATGAGTAGCTCAAGACGTGTTTCATTTTTTAAAAGTATAATTCATGCTAGAAAAAGGTTGGAGACCTGCGCTAGTTACTGACCCTTGCAAATTTGATCAATTCTATCAAGGTCGGTGACAGCCTAACTACATTCCAAACAAGAACGTTAATTTGGCGACACTAACACAGCTGTCTACAGTAGCTAATTGACGTACACTGTTGGGATGTAATCTTTAGTCCACGCAGGTATCAAACGTTTAATTTCGCAACGAAAACTAAAGTTTCTATTGGACAAATCCAGGTAGGTCCCTCCCCGTTTGGTTCCTAGTGTTTTGCCAACGAGACGGCGTTAGCTACCAGCTAACCTTAGCAGACTGACATCCACGGCCAAGCCCTTACCCCATCTACATTGCCAACAAGAACGTGTTTCAGATTAAATTAAAATATCTTACCACAGCAGCGGTAGTCAGGACACAGGCAGTTGTGTATGCCCGAGTCACAAAAGGAATCTGTAAATATTCCTGTTGAACAGTCTGATAAGCCATTTTGGCACAACTGAACGCTTCCGGCACTTTCTTGACACGTCATCACAGGGTGTGATAAAGGGGAGTTTCTGTGAGTTTCTGTTATCTGTCATTGGTTTGTTTATTTTGTTTGAGCGAACCACAAACCTGTCAATCATATGGTAGAACAAACGATGGCAATATTTGATTGGTCCGCGTATGTCTCTACAGCGAATAGGATGAAGGGGGAGTGAGATTTTGTATACATGAGACCGCCTTTTCTTTCATGTATTTTTCATCCATGAAGAAGTTCGTTGTTGTCTTTTTCAACACCTTTTCTGTTTCTTTCTCTGCTTCCTTTCGTTATATTTCATCGCCACACCCACAAGGTGGGCTTTCACCCTCTCCTTATTTTTCCTCACTTCTACCATTCTCTCTGCTGTTTTAGCTCTGAGCGGCTCTTTTACTTTGTTCTTATCCAACATCTCTCCATCTTTCTTTCCTCTCCTTTTTCTCCTGCTTTGCCCTGTCTCTCTGGGCACTTCTAGTTTCCATACCTTTACATTGATGGATCACCCCCCCCCCCCCCCCCCCCCCATCAATCTACACACAATACCCCATAATGACAAAGCAAAAAATAGTTTAAATAAATACAGTGCCTTGCGAAAGTATTCGGCCCCCTTGAACTTTGCGACCTTTTGCCACATTTCAGGCTTCAAACATAAAGATATAAAACTGTATTTTCTTGTGAAGAATCAACAACAAGTGGGACACAATCATGAAGTGGAATGACATTTATTGGATATTTCAAACTTTTTTAACAAATCAAAAACTGAAAAATTGGGCGTGCAAAATTATTCAGCCTCTTTACTTTCAGTGCAGCAAACTCTCTCCAGAAGTTCAGTGAGGATCTCTGAATGATCCAATGTTGACCTAAATGACTAATGATGATAAATACAATCCACCTGTGTGTAATCAAGTCTCCGTATAAATGCACCTGCACTGTGATAGTCTCAGAGGTCCGTTAAAAGCGCAGAGAGCATCATGAAGAACAAGGAACACACCAGGCAGGTCCGAGATACTGTTGTGAAGAAGTTAAAAGCCGGATTTGGATACAAAAAGATTTCCCAAGCTTTAAACATCCCAAGGAGCACTGTGCAAGCGATAATATTGAAATGGAAGGAGTATCAGACCACTGCAAATCTACCAAGACCTGGCCGTCCCTCTAAACTTTCAGCTCATACAAGGAGAAGACTGATCAGAGATGCAGCCAAGAGGCCCATGATCACTCTGGATGAACTGCAGAGATCTACAGCTGAGGTGGGAGACTCTGTCCATAGGACAACAATCAGTCGTATATTGCACAAATCTGGCCTTTATGGAAGAGTGGCAAGAAGAAAGCCATTTCTTAAAGATATCCATAAAAAGTGTCATTTAAAGTTTGCCACACGCCACCTGGGAGACACACCAAACATGTGGAAGAAGGTGCTCTGGTCAGATGAAACCAAAATTGAACTTTTTGGCAACAATGCAAAACGTTATGTTTGGCGTAAAAGCAACACAGCTCATCACCCTGAACACACCATCCCCACTGTCAAACATGGTGGTGGCAGCATCATGGTTTGGGCCTGCTTTTCTTCAGCAGGGACAGGGAAGATGGTTAAAATTGATGGGAAGATGGATGGAGCCAAATACAGGACTATTCTGGAAGAAAACCTGATGGAGTCTGCAAAAGACCTGAGACTGGGATGGAGATTTGTCTTCCAACAAGACAATGATCCAAAACATAAAGCAAAATCTACAATGGAATGGTTCAAAAATAAACATATCCAGGTGTTAGAATGGCCAAGTCAAAGTCCAGACCTGAATCCAATCGAGAATCTGTGGAAAGAACTGAAAATTGCTGTTCACAAATGCTCTCCATCCAACCTCACTGAGCTCGAGCTGTTTTGCAAGGAGGAATGGGAAAAAATTTCAGTCTCTCAATGTGCAAAACTGATAGAGACATACCCCAAGCGACTTACAGCTGTTATCGCAGCAAAAGGTGGCGCTACAAAGTATTAACTTAAGGGGGCTGAATAATTTTGCACGCCCAATTTTTCAGTTTTTGATTTGTTAAAAAAGTTTGAAATATCCAATAAATGTCGTTCCACTTCATGATTATGTCCCACTTGTTGTTGATTCTTCACAAAAAAATACAGTTTTATATCTTTATGTTTGAAGCCTGAAATGTGGCAAAAGGTCGCAAAGTTCAAGGGGGCCGAATACTTTCGCAAGGCACTGTAAATAATGATAACAATAAAAAAAATACATTTAGGTAAATATTCAGACCCTTTACTCAGTAGTCTGTTGAAGCACCTTTGGCAGTGATTACAGCCTCAAGTCTTCTTAGGTATGACACAAGCTTGGCACACCTGTATTTGGAGTGTTTCTCCCATTCTTCTCTGTTGATCCTCTAAAGCTCTGTCAGGTTGGATGTGGAGCATCGCTGCACAGCTATTTTAAAGTTCTCTCCAGAGATGTTTGATCGGGTTCAAGTCTGGGCTCTGGCTGGGCCACTCAAGGACATTCAGAGACTTGTCCCGAAGCAACTCCTGCATTGTCTTGGCTGTGTGCTTAGGGTTGTTGTCCTGTTGGAAGGTGAACCATCGCCCCAGTCTGAGGTCCTGAGCGCTCTGGAGCAGGTTTTCATAAAAGATCTCTCTGTACTTCGCTCCGTTCCTCTTTACATCGATCCTGACTAGTCTCCCTGCCGTGAAAAAACATCCCCACAGCATGATGCTGCCACCACCATGCTTCACCGTAGGGATGGTGCCACGTTTCCTCCAGACGTGACACTTGGCATTCAGGCCAAAGAGTTCCATCTTGGTTTCATCAGACGAGAGAATCTTGTTTCTCATGGTCTGAGAGCCCTTTAGATGCTTTTTGGCAAACTCCAAGCAGGCTGTCATGTGTCTTTTACTGAGGAGTGGCTTCCATGGCTTGATTGGTGGAGTGCTGCATAGATAGTTGTCTTTCTGGAAGGTTCTCCCATCTCCACAGAGTTACTCTGGAGCTCTGTCAGACTGACCATCGGGTTCTTGGTCACCTGCCTGACCAAGGCCCTTCTCCCTCGATTGCTCAGTTTGGCCGGACAGCCGCCTCTAGGATGAGTCTTGGTGGTTCCAAACTTCTTCAATTTAAGATTGATGAAGACCACTGTGTTCTTGGGTATCTTCAATGCTGCAGACATTCTTTTTATTTTTTAATTTCACCTTTATTTAACCAGGTAGGCTAGTTGAGAACAAGTTCTCATTTACAACTGTGACCTGGCCAAGACAAAGCATAGCAGTGTGAACAGACAACAACACAGAGTTACACATGGAGTAAACAATAAACAAGTCAATAACACAGTAGAAAAAAAGAAAAGAGTCTAAATACATTGTGTGCAAAAGGCATGAGGAGGGAGGCGAATAATTACAATTTTGCAGATTAACACTGGAGTGATAAATGATCAGATGGTCATGTGCAGGTAGAGATACTGGTGTGCAAAAGAGCAGAAAAGTAAATAAATAAAAACAGTATGGGGATGAGGTAGGTAAATTGGGTGGGCTATTTACCAATGGACTATGTACAGCTGCAGCGATCGGTTAGCTGCTCAGATAGCAGATGTTTAAAGTTGGTGAGGGAGATAAAAGTCTCCAACTTCAGCGATTTTTGCAATTTGTTCCAGTCACAGGCAGCAGAGAACTGGAATGAAAGGCGGCCAAATGAGGTGTTGGCTTTAGGGATGATCAGTGAGATACACCTGCTGGAGCGCGTGCTACGGGTGGGTGTTGCCATCGTGACCAGTGAACTGAGATAAGGCGGAGCTTTACCTAGCATGGACTTGTAGATGACCTTTAGCCAGTGGGTCTGGCGACGAATATGTAGCGAGGGCCAGCCGACAAGAGCATACAGGTCGCAGTGGTGGGTGGTATAAGGTGCTTTAGTAACAAAACTGATGGCACTGTGATAAACTGCATCCAGTTTGTTGAGTATTGGAGTATTGGAAGCTATTTTGTAGATGACATCGCCGAAGTCGAGGATCGGTAGGATAGTCAGTTTTACTAGGGTAAGTTTGGCGGCGTGAGTGAAGGAGGCTTTGTTGCGGAATAGAACGCCCGACTCTAGATTTGATTTTAGATTGGAGATGTTTGATATGAGTCTGGAAGGAGAGTTTACAGTCTAGCCAGACACCTAGGTACTTATAGAGAATTGAACCCTGTGGCACCCCCATAGAGACTGCCAGAGGACCGGACAACATGCCCTCCGATTTGACACACTGAACTCTGTCTGCAAAGTAGTTGGTGAACCAGGCAAGGCAGTCATTAGAAAAACCGAGGCTACTGAGTCTGCCGATAAGAATATGGTGATTGACAGAGTCGAAAGCCTTGGCCAGGTCGATGAAGACGGCTGCACAGTCTTTTATCGATGGCGGTTATGATATCTTTTAGTACCTTGAGCGTGGCTGAGGTGCACCCGTGACCGGCTCGGAAACCAGATTGCACAGCGGAGAAGGTACGGTGGGATTCGAGATGGTCAGTGATCTGTTTGTTGACTTGGCTTTCGAAGACCTTAGATAGGCATGGCACGATGGATATAGGTCTGTAACAGTTTGGGTCCAGGGTGTCTCCCCTTTTGAAGAGGGGGATGACTGCGGCAGCTTTCCAATCCTTGGGGATCTCAGACGATATGAAAGAGAGGTTGAACAGGCTGGTAATAGGGGTTGTGACAATGGTCCCCTTCCCCCAATCTTTGCCTCAATACAATCCTGTCTCAGAGCTCTACAGACAATTCCTTCAACCTCATGGCTTGGTTTTTGCGCTAACATGCACTGTCAACTGTAGGACCTTATATTGACAGCTGTGTGCCTTTCCAAATCATGTCCAATCAATTGAATTTACCACACGTGGACTCCAATCAAGTGGTACACTAAAAATTAGGGGTTTATCAAGGTTTTTTTAATATCCTCAAAGTTCTTCGAAGAACCTTAGGGTTCTTGGCACTGAAAATGACCCCTAAACGGTTCTTCCAAGAACACTATAGGTTCATCAAGAAACCTCCTTAGTTGGTGGGGGTTCTGGCAGAAACCTAACTGCCCAACTGAAATATTTGGATTTGAATAATGAAAGAACAGCAGGTGCAGTCACTCCTCAATTTAAGGTAAGGTTTGTCCCTTGAATGATCTAAATTGATATTGTTTTATTATGATACCATCTATCTTTTATAATTTTGCAAATCTTTCTAAAATGGACACAATTCAATGGATTTCAATCACCAAAGAGGCTATAAGAATGTGTTGAAGTCTAGCTGTATAGGGTGCAGATGACTGAACTGCTCACATTTGTGTCTGTGTCTGCAGGTATACAGACAAGGAGGCATACAAGAGGTATGTCAATTGGTATTGGCATGTTATGCAGATCACATTTACCATCCTCCTCCCTTACCTATTCAAAGGTATTATCAAAACCGTTTTGTGTTTCACATTCACCACAAAAACCAAGGTATGAATACTGTTGTGTGCATGTTTTATTAATCATCAGTTATAATTACTATTTTTTGGATCCACAGACTTCAGCTGCCCTACACCTCTGATGAATATAACGGGAAACCTGTTCGATCACCATGCACTGCAAAATAATTCTGTCTATGGATACGGAGAACATCAACACATTAACATCAACACACCAGATGATACAGTATACCCATGTGTTGGACTTGGTGTTCTGTTGGGAGTTTACCTCATATTTGAATTATTTTATTCTGCTTTGCCACCTAAATCATAATAAACACTAAGAACTAAAATATTGTGTTATTGTTATGCGTTTTATTATTCATAATAATAATAATAATAACAAAAACGAACCCCAAAAGGTTCTTCGAGGATCCATTAAACTGAGCTCTTTGAAGAACCCTTTTGAGGGGTTATTCAAAGAATGTAGGGGTTCCCCCACAGTTTTAATTTGAAGGACACCTAAAGGATACTCCAGGAACCTTTTCTTTTTGGAGTGTAGAAACATCAAGGATGATTCATGCAAACAGGATGCACCTGAGCTCAATGTTGAGTCTCATAGCAAAGGGTCTGAATACTTATGTAAATAAGGTATTTCTGTTTTCGCTTTGTCATTGTAGGGTATTGTGTGTAGAATGGATTAAATAAAACATTTTCCAAATCATTTTAGAATAAAGCTGTAACGTAACAAAATGTGGAAAAGGGGAAGGAGTCTGAATACTTTCCGAATGCACTTTATGTTAGACAATGATCTGAGATATTATTATTACTCCATCACTATAGTATGATACTTAGGTGACTTGTGACCTCTTTGACTGGTTAAATGGTGTACTGTGCCTGCTATTGCTCATTCTGCAACTGGTTTAGCTTTATTTCCTCCTCAATTGCCTCCTCCATTTCTCTTTCACCCATTTCTCTTCATTCTCCCTTTGCATTCTATACATTTCAGTATTCTATTAATGTCTTTCTCCATCTCCTCACTTTCAGTCATCTCTTTCTACACCTCACTATCCTGTCTCCGCATTGATATGTGGAGAAAGTGTATTCATAATTTTTTATTCTGTGTGAATCTTTTTTCCTTTCTTTTTCTTATAACTGTGTGACCATGCCAGATTTCGAACTTCAGATACCCCCAGGCTATCTGGTATAATCTAGTTAATACTAGTGAGTAGGCCTACATTTCTAAGTGATACAGAAACACTTTTAGCTACATATTATTTTCTGACTCGCCTGTTGGTTGTATACATGCAGTTGTCAAGAGTTTTAAAAAAGTACACACTTAAGAAATGATGCTGTAGTTTTATAATGTGGATGGTCCAGGTCAGAGCCATGTATTTTCTAAATATATGACTATGGTCCAGGCTAGTGGTTCTTTCTTTGGTTCTTCATTCTGTAGTTCTAGCCTTTTTGTTGCATTGTAATGAGATTAGAAATGTGGCCTACTGGTCTAAAATCACAGAATTCTGGAGATTTTAGAATAATACAAAATTCTTAATAATAATAATATCTATTTAGCTTTAATAGCGCTTTTCATTACAGATAATCTCAAAATGCATAAAAAGCAAAACAAACAACAAATGTATATTGAAATGGAGATTGAATGTTTCTGTTTGGCTTTGGGTGAAAGGGTGGGAGTTGAGGCAGTTTGATTTGGACTTTAATTGTGTTATGTCTAGACAAAAGTCATACCTAGCCTTCTATTTAGAAAATCTAGCTATAGGTACTTATTAGTTAAATTTTTGTCTTTATAGCTGCCTATAGATGTGGTCTCAATTCTCAGATATAAATCTTACATTTGCAGCCAAAGAAATGTGGTCTATTTGAAATTTATTTAAAAAAGACATTTGTTAGTAATTCAATGTTTTTTTGTGTGCGAAAATGGTCATATGGTTCGTTGTTGGGCTTCTTGGGTCTCCAGTCTCCACAGTGGTCCTTGTGCCTTGTGATCCAAAGCCTGGTTCAACCACAGATTTCTTAGTTTAACCCAGAGGTTCAAACACTTTATGTGCGCCTCCAGATCTGTAGGCGGCGATACTGTGCGTACAACATTTTGTAGTGCCAGTTGACAACCACCGACAGATTGCAGTGGGCCTCAAAATAATCCAGAATAATGCTTTGAACTTCGGAGTTGGGCTGTGGCAGTCACAAAATTCCGTCAGCCAGTGATTGTCAAGCAAATAACTGTCGGTCTCACGGTAATTGATGTTAATTAACATAAACACATTTAGCATCTCCTGGCATCTCCTACCCTTATCCTTGTTCTGAACACATTCAAAACAAAGGTAATGTGGTTTGGTAAGAAGAATGCCCCTCTCCCCACAGATGTGATTACTACCTCTGAGGGTTTAGAGCTTGAGGTAGTCACCTCATACAAGTACTTGATAGTATGTCTAGGCGGTACACTGTCCTTCTCTCAGCACACACCAAAGCTGCAGGCTAAAGTTAAATCTAGACTTGGGTTCCTGTATCGTAATCGCTCCTCTTTCACCCCAGCTGCCAAACTAACCCTGATTCAGATGACCATCCTACCCATGCTAGATTACGGAGACATAATTTATAGATCGGCAGGTAAGGGTGCTCTCGAGCGGCTAGATGTTCTTTACCATTTGGCCATCAGATTTAACACCAATGCTCCTTATAGGACACATCACTGTACTCTATACTCCTCTGTAAACTGGTCATCTCTGTATACCCGTCGCAAGACCCACTGGTTGATGCTTATTTATAAAACCCTCTTAGGCCTCACTCCCCCCTATCTGAGATATCTACTGCAGCCCTCATCCTCCACATACAACACCCGTTCTGCCAGTCACATTCTGTTAAAGGTCCCAAAAGCACACACATCCCTGGGTTGCTTGTCTTTTCAGTTCGCTGCAGCCGTAGCTGGAATTTAGACTGCTTAGACTGGAACGAGCTGCAACAAACACTCAAACTGGACAGTTTTATCTCAATCTCTTCATTCAAAGACTCAATCATGGACACTCTTACTGACAGTTGTGGCTTCTGTGCGTGATGTATTGTTGTCTCTACCTTAATGCCCTTTGTGCGGTTGTCTATGCCCAATAATGTTTGTACCGTGTTTTGTGCTTCTACCATGTTGTGTTGCTACCATGTTGTTGTCATGTTGTGATGCTACCATGCTGTGTTGTCATGTGTTGCAGCCTTGCTATGTTGTTATCTTAGGTCACTTTTTATGTAGTGTTATGTTGTCTCTCTTGTCGTAATGTGTCCTATACAGTGCCTTGCGAAAGTATTCGGCCCCCTTGAACTTTGCGACCTTTTGCCACATTTCAGACTTCAAACATAAAGATATAAAACTGTATTTTTTTTGTGAAGACTCAACAACAAGTGGGACACAATCATGAAGTGGAACGACATTTATTGGATATTTCAAACTTTTTTAACAAATCAAAAACTGAAAAATTGGGCGTGCAAAATTATTCAGCCCCTTTACTTTCAGTGCAGCAAACTCTCTCCAGAAGTTCAGTGAGGATCTCTGAATGATCCAATGTTGACCTAAATGACTAATGATGATAAATACAATCCACCTGTGTGTAATCAAGTCTCCGTATAAATGCACCTGCACTGTGATAGTCTCAGAGGTCCGTTAAAAGCGCAGAGAGCATCATGAAGAACAAGGAACACACCAGGCAGGTCCGAGATACTGTTGTGAAGAAGTTTAAAGCCGGATTTGGATACAAAAAGATTTCCCAAGCTTTAAACATCCCAAGGAGCACTGTGCAAGCGATAATATTGAAATGGAAGGAGTATCAGACCACTGCAAATCTACCAAGACCTGGCCGTCCCTCTAAACGTTCAGCTCATACAAGGAGAAGACTGATCAGAGATGCAGCCAAGAGGCCCATGATCACTCTGGATGAACTGCAGAGATCTACAGCTGAGGTGGGAGACTCTGTCCATTGGACAACAATCAGTCGTATATTGCACAAATCTGGCCTTTATGGAAGAGTGGCAAGAAGAAAGCCATTTCTTAAAGATATCCATAAAAAGTGTTGTTTAAAGTTTGCCACAAGCCACCTGGGAGACACACCAAACATGTGGAAGAAGGTGCTCTGGTCAGATGAAACCAAAATTGAACTTTTTGGCAACAATGCAAAACGTTATGTTTGGCGTAAAAGCTACACAGCTCATCACCCTGAACACACCCTCCCCACTGTCAAACATGGTGGTGGCAGCATCATGGTTTGGGCCTGCTTTTCTTCAGCAGGGACAGGGAAGATGGTTAAAATTGATGGGAAGATGGATGGAGCCAAATACATGACCAATCTGGAAGAAAACCTGATGTAGTCTGCAAAAGACCTGAGACTGGGACGGAGATTTGTCTTCCAACAAGACAATGATACAAAACATAAAGCAAAATCTACAATGGAATGGTTAAAAAATAAACATATCCAGTTGTTAGAATAGCCAAGTCAAAGTCCAGTCCTGAATCCAATCGAGAATCTGTGGAAAGAACTGAAAACTGCTGTTCACAAATGCTCTCCATCCAATCTCACTGAGCTCGAGCTGTTTTGCAAGGAGGAATGTGCAAAACTGATAGAGACATACCCCAAGCGACTTACAGCTGTAATCGCAGCAAAAGGTGGCGCTACAAAGTATTAACTTAAGGGGGCTGAATAATTTTGCACGCCCAATTTTTCAGTTTTTGATTTGTTAAAAAAGTTTGAAATATCCAATAAATGTCGTTCCACTTCATGATTGTGTCCCACTTGTTGTTGATTCTTCACAAAAAAATACAGTTTTATATCTTTATGTTTGAAGCCTGAAATGTGGCAAAAGGTCGCAAAGTTCAAGGGGGCCGAATACTTTCTCAAGGCACTGTATATATATTATTTATTTTTGCCTTTTGGTAGGTCATCATTGTAATAAGAATTTGTTCTTAACTGACTTGCCTAGTTAAATAAAGGTTCAATAGAAATGTTATAAGTAAATAGCATCTCCTGGCTTCCACACATAGCCTACAAGCCACTGATGCAGACCTTTGGAATATCTACATTTTAAAAAGTCAAATCCATGTAATATATCCTACACCTTCACAGTAAATCCATTATATATTTTAGACAGGTCTAAAGAAACATGATATGAAGAAAATTTAGTCTATTTCAGAAGAACAGAATATCATACTTTTGTCCTTATGTTAGGTCCTGATCTGGCTGTGCCAAATGGCTGTGGGCCAACTAGTTCATTTAGCAGACAAGATTTGCTTAGAATTCCATGGCATTACTTTATATTATTTTATATTATGAAGAATACAATTGAATAAAGCTGAATAAAAGTGATAGGATATTTTCTCCAAAGATTTGAGGGAGTGCGCACATGAGGCTATTCTGTGTTGAGCGCTTAACAAAGAAATACGTACTCCTATGTACTCAATTTAGAGTTATTAATGTAACTTTAGTTGTTCTACAAATGTAAGGCTGCATGATGTGACTCTAATGATGATTTGAAAAAAGTTCCTTGAAAGGCATGAGCTCTGCTTAGATTTTTTTGCACCGAATGAATACACTTTATCAGTCCCTCATTCACAATTTGACATGCACTTAATAATGCCTCGAATTTCACAGCTGCATTCCCTTTGTGTAGCTGTAATGCACCCTAAAAAAAATCCATGCCGTCATGTGATCTGGTCTTTCTTACAGACTACAAGTGAAGACAGACACATCGGGGATGCAACTGCACTTATCCAATTCCGAGGTGCATATTGAAGATATTGGAAGCACTGTCCATATTTACTTTTCATCAGCCGACAAGATGAGTAGGTCTAACGAACAGCAAAAACACAAACCTATGTCAATATACTATCCCAAATAGTACAAAAGTTGGCCTATTCTGTGTGAGAAATAAATATTCCAAACATAGTCTGAGACAGTTGTGGGATGCGATAGATCTCAAATTAACTAAAACTTATTCAATGTGGCTGATGCAACAGATCAGAACTTTTAGCTTTGAATGCTGATAAACTATTAGGCTATTTCTTCACACTATAAGCACAGCAATGTGCACATGGCAGTAGGCTATAAGCACAAATGTTCAGTTAGCAGAAAAACACCATTATTAAAAGTGACCACAAATGTGATTATGCATGTAATGCTTTTATTATAAAAGTGCATTTTTATGATGAAATTATCTTCCCAAACTTGAAACTCACACGCTGCTTATGTATGCCAGTTACGCTCTACACCCCTTGTAAAGTGGATTAATGTGCAAAATTTTAAGAAGTTATTTGGCCACTTTAGTTCTGATACAAACCTTATCGAAACATATATGCCTATGGGCTAGGCTACATGAGGTGTGCCACTATTTGAAAAAGTCGCAAAAAAAGGCATTGTTTCTTATGCTGCGCATCATTTACAAATGATAATATATAATTCACAAGTGATAGGCTAATATTGTTACCCATCAGACTATTTTGGATTTAATCTTGTCTTTACATATACTAAATAATATATGTGTGACATTTGTTTTGATTTAGAATGAACCATTATCATGCACTCATCTCAAAACAAGGGCAGCGGGAAAAAATACATGTCATCTATGCACTTAATAGATAATGGAGGACGCTTTTCCCGTGGTTCATTTTCATGCCAGCCAGGTACACTATACTCCTGTTGTAAAGATAAGCAATGTGCTTAATATTAAGAAAGTTGAGAGAGGGGAGGAACCGACTTCGGTGGAAGTTGTGACAGTACCCCCGTTGACGAGTGGCTCCAGCAGCGCGCCGACACCGGCCTCGGGGACGACCAGGATAGATGGTGGAACTCCCGCAGCATTGAGGGGTCCAACACGTTCTCCACCGGAACCCAGCATCTCTCCTTCGGACCGCACCCCTCCCAGTCCACGAGGTACTGAAGGCCCCTCGCCCGACGCCTCGAATCGAGTACAGATCGAACAAAGTACGCCGGAGCCCCTTCAATGACCAGAGGGGGCGGAGGAACGTGCCACACCTCAGACATCTGGAGTGGCCAGCCACCACCGGCCTGAGGAGAAACACATGGAATGAGGGGTTAATACAGTTATCGGGGTAAGCTGTAACCTGTAACTCACCTCGTTCAGTCTCCTCAGGACTTTAAATGGCCCCACAAACTGCTGACCCAGCTTCCGGCAGGACAGGCGGGCAGGTTTCGGGTGCAAACACCGGGGCATCACTGCAGTGAAGTCTGCATTGGCTTTCTGTAGCAGCACGGCGCGCTGAAGGTGAACATGAGCGGCGTCCCATGTCTCCTCCATGCGTCGGAATCAGTCGTCCACCGCAGGAGCCTTGGTCTGACTCTGATGCCAAGGAGCCAGAACCAGCTGATACCCCAGTACGCACTGGAAGGGGGAGAGGTTAGTGGAGGAGTGGCGGAGCGAGTTCTGGGCTATCTCTGCCCAGGGCACGAACGCCGCCCACTCCCCCGGCCGGTCCTGGCAATAAGACCTCAGAAACCTACCCACATCCTGGTTAACTCTCTCCACCTGCCCGTTACTCTCAGGGTGAAAACCTGAGGGGACCACGATCAGACACTATGTCCTCAGGCACCCCGTAGTGCCGGAAGACGTGTGTAAACAAGGCCTCCACAGTCTGTAGGGCCGTAGGGAGACCGGGCAGAGGGAGGAGACGGCAAGACTTAGAAAAACGGTCCACAATGACTAGGATTGTGGTGGTACCCTGTGAGGGAGGAAGATCAGTAAGGAAATCCACCGACAGGTGCGACCCCGGCCGCTGTGGAACAGGTAAGGGGTGTAGGGGCAGGTGCCTAGGAGCCTTACACTGGGCGCACACCGAGCAGGAGGAAATATAAACCCTCACATCCTTAGCCAAAGTGGGCCACCAGTACTTCCCACTCAGACAGCGCACCGTCCGACCGATGCCTGGATGACCAGAGGAGGGTTATGTGTGGGCCCAAGAGATCAGCCGGTAACAGACAGCAGACGGAACGTACAGACACCCAACGGGACACTGCAGTGAAGCGGGCTCTGCACGTAGCGCCTGCTCAACGTCCGCATCCAGCTCCCACACTACCGGCGCCACCAGGCAGGAGGCCGGGAGTATGGCAGTGGGATCCATGGGCCACTCCTCTGTGTCATACAGCCGGGACAGTGCGTCAGCCTTAGCGTTCTAGGAACCTGGTCTGTAAGAAAGGGTGAAAACAAAACGGGTGAAAAACATGGCCCACTTTGCCTGGTGAGGGTTCAGTCTCCTCGCCGCCCGGATGTACTCCAGATTGCGATGGTCAGTCCAGATGAGAAAAGGGTGTTTAGCCCCATCAAGCCAATGTCTCCACGCCTTCAAAGCCTTGATGATAGCCAACAGCTCCCGGTACCCCACATCATAGTTTTGCTCCACCGGGTTGAGCTTCCTCGAGAAGAAGGCACAGGGGAGGAGCTTCGGTGGCGTACCCGAGCGCTTAGAGAGCACGGCTCCTATCCCAGCCTCGGACATGTCCACCTCCACTATGAACGCCAAAGAGGGAACTGGATGGGCCAGCACGGGAGCTGAGGTAAACAGAGCCCTCAGGTAACCACTGCAAACGTACCGGTCCCCCCTTCAGCAGTGAGGTAATGGGAGCCGCTACCTGAACAAAACCCCGGATAAACCTCCGTTAGTCATTGGCAAGCCCTAGAAACAGCTGCACCTCCTTTACCGTGATGGGAGTCAGCCAATTATTCACGGCTGAAATGCGGTCACTCTCCATCTCCACCCCTGAGGTGGAAATGCGGTACCCTAGGAAGGAGACGGACTGTTGGAAGAACCTTGAAGTACAGGTCATGCTCCAACAGACCAACAGACGACCAAGCACCCTGCGCACCAGTATATTCTGAGTATATCAGAATGTCATCAATATACACCACTACACCCTGCCCGTGCAGGTCACTGAAAATCTCGTCTACAAAGGCTTGGAAGACTGATGGAGCATTCAACCCGTACGGCATGACAAGGTACTCATAATGCCCTGAGATAGTACTAAAAGCCGTCTTCCCCTCGTCTCCCTCCTGGATACGCACCAGGTTGTAAGCGCTCCTGAGATCTAGTTTGGTGAAGAAGCGCATCCTGTGCATTGACTCAATCGCTGTGGCTATGAGAGATAGCGGGTAACTGTACCTCACAGTGATCTGGTTTAGACATCGATAGTCAATACATGGGCACAGACCTCCCTCCTTCTTCTTCACAAAAAAAAACTTGAGGAGGCGGGTGAAGTGGAGGACCGAATTCACCCCTGGCAAGGATTCGGAGACAAATGTTTCCATAGCCGCTGTCTCTGCCTGTGACAGGGGATACAAATGACTCCTGGGAAGTGCGGCGTCTACCAGGAGATTTATCGCACAATCTCCCCGTCGATGGGGTGGTAATTGAGTCGCCTTCTTTTTGGAGAAGGCGAGAGCCAAATCGGAATATTCAGGGGGGATGCGCACGGTGGAAACCTGGTCTGGACTTTCCACCGTAGTAGCACCAACGGAAACCCCTAAAAAAGTCCCCGAGCACTCCCGCGACCACCCCGTGAGAGCCCTCTGTTGCCATGAAACAGTGGGGTCATGACAGGCTAACCAGGGTAGGCCTAGCACCACGGGAAATGCAGGAGAGTCAATAAGAAAGAGACTGATTCTCTCCTTGTGATCCCCCTGTGTCACCATGCCCAGGGGAGCGGTGGCCTCCCTAATCAACCCTGACCCTAATGGTCGACTGTCTAAGGCATGAACGGGGAAGGGCACAGCCACGGGAACAATGGGGATCTCTAAACTATGGGCGAACGATCTGTCTATAAAATTCCCAGCCACGCCTGAATCGACGAGCGCCTTATGCTGGGAATGCGGGGAAAATTCAGGAAAAGTGACATACAAAAACACATGTGCAACAGAGGGCCCACTGAGAATGGTGCCGGCTCACCTGGGGTGACACCAGAGTGCCCTGCCTGCTGCCTCCATCGCCAGAGGAACCAACCCGGCACCGACCGGCAGTGTGACCTCTGCGGCCACAGATGGTGCACGAGACGGAACCTCCTCCGGTCTCCCTGCGCACAGAACCTCCCAGCTCCATGGGCTTTGGAGCGGTGGTGCTGGGGGATGGAATCGTCAGACCCCGCTCTGGACGTCCAGCAGGTTATCCAACCGAATGAACAGGTCCACCCGCTGGTCGAAGGTGAGGGTGGTGTCCCTGCAGGCCAACTCCCGATGGACGTCCTCGCGCAAACTGCAGCGATAGTGGTCGATCAGGGCCCTGTCGCTCCATCCTGCGCCGGCGGCCAGGGTTCGTAAGTCCATGACGAACTCCTGGACGCTCCTCGTCCCCTGCCTCAGATGGTAGAGACGTTCACCCGCTGCTCTACCCTCGGGCGGGTGGTCGAAGACTCCTCGGAAACGGCGGGTGAAATCCTCGAAATGGTCCAGCGCCGCGTCTCCTTCTCCACTCACGGTGTTGGCCCACTTCAGGGCTTTCCCTGAGAGGCACGAGACAAGGGCGGACACCCTCTCATGGCCCGAAGGAGCCGGGTGGACGGATGCCAGGTAGAGATCTAGCTGCAATAGGAAAACCTGGCAGCGTGCAGCCATCCCATTGTACTCCCGGGGAAGGGCGTAACAAATCCCACTGGGACCGGGTGAAGTGAAGGTGAGTAGTGGAGGCCCTGGTTGTGCTGGTGGAGGCGCTGGAGGAACTTCCTGTCTCTCCCAGAGGTCCATGTTTTGGACGACGTGGTACATGGCGGCGCCGAGATGGTGGATCATTGCAGCTTGCTCCTGGATGCGCTCCTCGACCCTTATACCAGGGGCACCTGCTCCTGCTGACTCCATCTAGAGGTGTGGAATTCTGTAAAGGGGTACGTAACTGGTGGCAGGGAAGTCAGATGTGAACTAGGTAATAGCCGGAGCAGTTTAATTGCAAAACCAACGACATAAAGAAATAACCAACATGGGTACAAAAACCCGACATGCACCATTAAACATGTGCACAAGCACTTACAACAAACAATTCCACACAAAGACATGGGGGGAACAGAAGATTAAATACACAACAATTAATGGGGGAAATGAAAACAAAGTGTGTAGGAAAACAAGACAAAACAAATGGAAAATGAAAAGTGGATCGACGATGGCTAGAAGACCGGTGACGCCGACCGCCGAACGCCGCCCGAACAAGGAGAGGAACCGACTTCGGTTTTCGATTACATTTGCATTGATGTCAGAGTGATTAGAGAAACTAGAGTGCTGAGTATCAGGCAAGTTTGGTAGGCTACTAATGACAATCAGCAGCTTCAGAGCTTGGAGAAGCCTAATTACTGTGACTAAATGGTCACGTGGAATTTGACTGCCTTCATGACTCGTGACCGTCGGTGTGGTGGTAATATGGTCACAGCAACAGCCCTACTTCGGAACAGAACGCCTGTCAAAGGAGTCATCTCAGGGGTGGCGACGGATGTTCAGGTTGAATACCTGAAGATAATTCCTGGTGTGGTTGGTGCTCGGTGTCTGACACGCTGGGTGAATGGAGAAAAATAAGAAAGTCTGTCAGTCCTGTTATATTTTGGCAATGAACAGCTAGCTGTTCATGTGAAGCTTGGTTATGTAAAATACACTGTAAGAACTTTTTCCAAACTACGGCAGTGTAAAAATTGTTACGGATTTGGACATGTTTCAAGTGTGTACAAATGGACAAAGAAACTGAAGAACGGTGTGTAGAATGACAATGGTGTTGCAATTGTGGTGGGGAACATGATCCCGAGTTCCTGGAGTGTCCTGTAAGGGTGAAGAATATAAAGGTGGCAAAAGTTAGAGGTCAATCGAATCTTCTATGCCGAGGCTATTAAAAGAGTTGAGAAAACAAGTGACCCTTTTGAAGATATGGTAGTGGATGCACCACAGCCAGTAGTAAATGTTTGCTGCAAGTCAAAAGATTAGAGGTAGATTTTGTGGCATTCATTGCCACAGTTATAAACTGTACGGCTCAAGTGTCAAAGAACTTAAAGAAACTGGAAATTATTGTGGCTGAGGCAGAAAAGTTTTTGGGACTTCAGTAGGTGGCAACATGCACACTAAATTGTGTGAAAGCCAATATACCATAGAAGAAGAAAACGACCACTGACAAAAAGAGCTTGTCTGTTCTTTTGAGTTTTGATGTTGAGTCTTTGCCTGACAAAGTGATGTTAGGATATATAAGTTATCCTGTACGAATACATTACGATGTTACAGGTGTCAAGCTTATGGACATGTGGCAACAGTGTGTAGCAGGGTGGTTCCTATGTGTGAGAAGTGTGCAGAAGGGCATGAGACAAAGGAATGTGCAGCACTGGGGAAAGTAGTGGTATGTGTTAATTGTAGGGGTGCCCATGGGGCTGGGGATCAGAAATGTCCCGTGCGAGAGAGGCAGGTTGAGGTTTCCAGGGTTAGAGTAGTGCAGAAGTTGTCATATGCTGAGGCAGTGAAGAAAGAAGAGCAAAAATGGGTCAAGGGGGAGGGATCCTGAGAGGAGTGGTGTGAGTAGTAGATCTGTACCAGTACAGAGGGATAAACCAACAAGTGATGTATGTTTCAGTAAGATTGTATTTTTGGCATTTATAGCAAGGCTTATCACCAGTACTGCAGGGATGGAACATAAGTCGCAGAAAATAAAGGTATTTGGGTGTGCGAGATTTGACGTCAGAAGAGTTACAAGGTGTGTTAAGTGGTGGTGTCCCATACTTTCAGGCTGTTGGCCTGAAGTAGGACTAAATATATTTAAATAGTGGAGTATGTTGAATTCTTTTGAGTGTAGTGTATTTGTGTTGAAGTTGGTAGGTTTACATACACCTTAACCAAATACATTTAAACTCAGTTTTTCACAATTCCTAACATTTAATCCTAGTAAAAATTCCCTGTCTTAGGTCAGTTAGGATCACCACTTTATTTTAAGAAAGTGAAATGTCAGATTAATAGTAGAGAGAAGGATTTATTTCAGCTATTATTTCTTTCATCACATTCCCAGTGGGTCAGAAGTTTACATACTGTAACGGATCTCGTCCTCCTCTGAGGAGGAGTAGCGAGAAGGATCGTGCTAAGTGTCCATCATGTTTAATAAAAACAACAGAACACTGGAACAAAACAAAATAACGTGCATCAACGAAACAGTCCCGTGTGGCGACAAACACTGACACGGAAGACAAACACCCACAACCCAACAGTGAAACCCAGGCTACCTAAGTATGATTCTCAATCAGGGACAACAATTGACAGCTGCCTCTGATTGAGAACCATACTAGGCCGAACTCAAAAACCAACATAGAAAAACAAACATAGACTGCCCACCCAACTCACGACCTGACCATACTAAAACAAAGAATAAAATAACAGAACTATGGTCAGAACGTGACACATACACTCAATTAGTATTTGGTAGCATTGCCTTTAAATTGTCTAACTTGGGTCAAACATTTTGGAAAGTCTTCCACACGCTTCCCACAATAAGTTGGTGAATTCTGCCCCATTCCCCCTGACAGAGCTGGTGTAACTGAATCCTTACTCGCACACGCCTTTTCAGTTCTGCCCACAAATTTTCTATAGGATTGAGGTCAGGGCTTTGATGGCCACTCCAATACCTTGACCTTGTTGTCATTCAGCCATTTTTCCACAACTGTGGAAGTATGCTTGGGGTCATTGTCCATTAGGAAGACCCATTGCAACCAAGCTTTAACTTCCTGAAACGTTTGACCCAAGTTAAACAATTTAAAGGCAATGCTACCAAATACTAATTGAGTGTATTTAAACTTCTGACCCACTGGGAATGTGATGAAAGAAATAAAAAGCTGAAATAAATCATTCTCTCTACTATTATTCTGACATTTTACATTCTTAAAATAAAGTGGTGATCCTAACTGACCTAAGACAGGGAAGTTTTACTAGGATTAATGTCAGGAATTGTGAAAAACTGAGTTTAAATGTATTTGGCTAAGGTGTATGTAAACTTCCGACTTCAACTGTATATACAGTATATACACACACACACACACACACACACACACACATACATACACACACACACATAAAAAAATAAATCAAAGTAATACTCCAGTCTGGTAGGTGGCAATAATACAACATTTATTGGAATCCAAACAGCATTGAAGAAGACAACCTTTTTTTAAAAATATATAAATAAGACAAAAATAAGAGAAAAAGAGCACAGGAAATTTGGAAATGGCGGAGTACAGAATATTTGAGGGTAAGTAGCAAAGTTATAACACAATTATTCATTGTTTACGAAGAGAAATTCCAGTATATGTATAAACTCGTTTATTTGAAATATTTGTATAAATCGTTGCCTATCCATTAACGCTAATAACATGTGTTTCGCACTGAAATACATTCCCGGACTCGTCCGTACTTCTTCGTAGTAGATGATGTAACGTTTGCTACTATCGCGATGTTACTGTAGCTAACATAACTAACAAATATATATTGATAATAATATAGTCATATGTGACGATACTAGCTAGCCTAGTTGTTTCCTAGGTCAGGAAGGTGTCCATCTAGAAATGGCTTGTGTGACATGTTTTGGAATATTTTGTGCAACAACAGTTATTAACGTTAGTTCGCTACAGCAGCAGTAATGTTTGGTCAGTTGTTTTATTGCCATAAACCTGAGGTTAACTATAAAAAGGTATTATTGTTGACATTAACATTATCCAACCAGATCATAACGTCTGAGAACACATTAATATTTAGCAACAACACATTGTTACCAGAGGGAAGGAGAGAATGAGCAGGTGTAAATGCATTGTAGATTGTTTCATTTTGGGTGAATTTTTACGGGTAGGCTACACTAACATCCAGAGCACATTTCCAATGTGGTCCTTGAAGGAATAGACAGACAGCAGTATTAACCAATATACATACAGAGTAGAGCTATCCGAATGTAAACAGAATATTCTGCCTTTTTTCTAGAGGAAGCAATGTCTCCCTCCTCCCTCAAGCTGTACGAGGCACGGTTCTTTGGCTTCACCCCTCAGACCTGCATGGTGAGGGTATACAACGCCTTTCAGGACTTCCTGAACTAATTACTGCTCGTTGTAGAAGCGGTGTTCGTGAGAAAACTAAGCGGGACTGAGCCCAATGGAGAGCAACTATGTTCAAGGGCAAGAGAATGCTCCCAAAAGTTGCAGATATTCCTTCAGGAACGCTTCAAACGTCTGACTTGTCTCATGGAAACTGTTTTAGTCAACAATGTCCTCTCAGTCCCGCCTAATGTGTTGTTACCTGATGACCAGCCACACAAAAAGTACTTTCAACGTTTAGAGGAGGTTCTTAATCTGGAGTCTTCCCTGGCGGAGCTGCAACTGGTGTACCAGGCAGAGGTGTGTGGCAGGCATGCCTTGCTGGCTGAACTGGAGGAGCAAAGAGAGGTCCAAGAGCAGCTGGATGGAATCCTGAGGTGGAGTGTAGAACTACAGGCAGCTTGGATGCAGGAGGGAATGGCCAGCTTCCACTACAGCTTCCATGTGATGATGTAATCAGTCAAGAAAATGCAGGCTGTCATTGGAGAGGTCAATAAGAAAAGCACTGGATGAGGACTCGTCAGTGGGATGGACCCACATGGTGTAAAATACTTAGTGGTTGTTTGAGAAGGGTAGGTCACAGGTGTAATTACATTCTGACTTGGAATAGCTCCCCCTGTTCAACATAAGATACAAATATAATTCTATGCCTTTGGATGTATGAACAATTATACAATTCGTCAGACCCAAGTATTATCGGCAAGAATGTGAGCACTCTTTAAACAAAAAAAATCATCTTTGTTTTGATGTATTTCCTTTTTGATGGCTTTCTATACATTGTAAATATATTATCCACAACATTTGAATAGTAACAGAGACTCAAGCTGTTAGTATTTTTTGAATCTCCCAGTCTTAATGAGGAAGTTCACCCATTTTTACATGGGGCCTTATTTTCACTCTTTCTGTGCTTGTAGTTGATCCCCCAAACTGTAAAAAAACAACAAAAAAAACAAGCTTTGTTAGTCATCACTTGCCATAGACTACGTTGCGTTATGAAACACTTAACTAACTAATTTCAGAATCTTATTCTGGATAATGTCTGTAAAATGTTGTGAAAAACATTCCTTTGTCCTATAAATCCATATTTGCATTGTTTTGTTGTAAACCGCATCATTCAAACATGCATTTATACCACAGTGGGAGAAAAAAAGAAAATACAATTGTGCAGGGACATCATCCATAATGAGATTCTGATGTAATAGGAGTTGGCTTGAAGTGTTATGGAGCATTTTATAACAGATTTTAGACAGATTTATATAGTGCATTGTAGTCAATGGCAAGTCATGACCCATGAAATTGTGACAAACAATTTTCTCTGTAACAAAATATCAAAAAACTGTTTGGGGGATCAACTACAAGCTCACAAAGAGTGAAAATAACATGTTTAAATGGGTGAACTTCCCCTTTAACCCTGGATCTATGAAAAGCAGTTTTTGGAGCCATAGTCACCACAAGGGGGAACCATTGCTTTGTTATTTCATCTCAAAAATCAATTGACCAAGCAGTGCATTTGTACGGTGTGAATGATTTGGATTCTTTGTTCCGTAATATCTTTTAGGCACTATCATTATAAACATTTAACACTTGCCTAATTTTGAATGAATAAAGGTGTGATTGTGCAATTGCATCTGATCAAATTTAAATAATTTCCCTTGCCAATCATGGTCTGTCTGTCAGATACAGTCTGGGATTGTCTGTGAGGACTGTGATGTTTAATGCTGTATGATGTTGACTGACTGATAAGCAGCTCGTTTGACAGTAGGCTGCTCTGACACCGTGGTCTCAGTGGGAGATCCTGCAGTGATTAGACTGTTGTGTGATGTCCATGGCTGGAACCCCAGACTACCTCTTCACAAGGGTCCTTCCTGTTAATGGATACCGGGAATGTATTTATGTTTAATAAAAATACATTAAATTGAATGTTGACCTACATTTTACCAGCAGATCATTTAAATAAGTGTAAAGATTTTCTCCCAAACAAGGGACATGTTTGTAAGAACAGGGTTTTTCTGCTCCCAAAGGTTTTTTTTTTTTTTTTTTTGTGGTGGATCTAGTCAGGTAATCTCAAAGTAGCATAACATGTCTGTGAAGCCAGGTTCAAACCTTTTCATGCTCATAATTAAACCTGAGACATGTATGTCCCGATTCCTTTTTTACTTTCTGGAGCTTGGGAGTACTATTACAAATCTTGGTATACTCTGCCTTTCTTTTCGCAAGTAGAAGCATACCATTTTTGTGGTTTATGATGGAAAAAGGCACAACATTTTGTCAATGCAATAGATGGAAGCACAATAGAAATTGACATTTTATGAGAGAGCACAAATGATTGGTACTGTCTGAAAAAATGAATTCCATTCCATTTTGCTTAATTCACATAGCACTATTGTGAATGTTATGGCACAATACTGTATACTGTACAGTAGTTTTGCTCCCTAAAAAAGTGACATTCTTGGATGTAGTGCTGCTGGAGGGCTAGCACTGTGAGCCTGAGCATAATAAAAGGGATGAGGAGCGCAGTGAGGGGTCGGAGTGGGGAGGGGGGACTGGGTTAGCAGCCTCAACCGCTCTGTCTCTTTCATCTGTCTCTCGCTCTCATTAAAGCCAAAGCAGCGGGGGCTGCCCAAATGAGCCCAAGGATGCAGGGATGGAGCCTCCCATCAGGAGGGTGGAATAGGAAGACTGGACAGGCTGTCTCCCGTAAGCCCCTTTTCCCTCTCTTTGCTTATTCCTCAATCCACTTTCCCAATCCCTCTTCTCCTCTCCCCAATCCACCTCTCTCCTTACCCTGCCACTGGGATCACTCTGGGGCTCAACTCCACTGATAAATAACTCTTATCTCTCTCTCCACCTTCTCACTCAGCCAGGACACATTCCTGACAGGGCTGTAGAGTAGCAGCTATCCATGAATGGGCCTGAAATAGTGTTTCTGTCAGATAGAGAGCCAGTGAGTGATGCAGGAGGGCAGCATTAATTAGGTTCAATCTGGGATGAGGTGATTAAGAAGGGTGAGGGGGAAGAGACCGACCCCATTAGTTTAGTGATAGAATGAGAGAGCTCTTTCTCCATATATGGGGGATACAGAGAGAATGCTGATGTGAGTATATGCAGGTTTGCTATGTGTGGTTATGCACAGGTAGGTCAGTGAAAAGAGATTCACTCTTTAGGGGTGAAATTTTAACATCCCAATCTATATTGCCACTCAGCTACGATTGGTCTTGAAAATCATTATATGCAAGGAAGGTAGTATGATCAATACTTTGGGTCTAGTCAGGTTTCTCTAAGGCTGGTGGGTAGTATGCTGAAGTAGCTACTGATATTAAGGCTTTATGTGCAGTTAAATTGCATAATATTGTAAATACAGATGTGTTAATGTAACTAGAAGATGTGATTCGGAGATCAAATAAATGTCACAGCTGTACAAAGGAGAAGACCAAGGTGCAGCGTGGTGAGCGTACATTTTCTTTATTTGAATCAAAATGACGCCAAACTTAACACTACAAAACCAAACTGTGAAGCTCAAAAGCAAAGTGCTCTAAACAGAGTCAACCTCCCACAAATACAAGTGGTAAAAAAGGGCACCTAAGTATGGTTCCCAATCAGAGTCAACGATAGACAGCTGTCCCTGATTGAGAACCATACCCAGCCAAACACAAAGAAATAGAAAACATAGAACACAAAACATAGACTGCCCACCCCAACTCACGCCCTCACCAAACCAAAATAGAGACATAAAAAGGATCTCTAAGGTCAGGGCGTGGCAATAAAGGGGAAGAATTTGACCTCAATAGCATTTTAAACAATGTAGAATTGTGATTACAGGAGGAACGTCATGTGGATTATGCAAACATTACATTTTTTAGGTGGTACCAGTTCTGTTATGATCTTGTCCGTTTCCATTGTGTTTCCATCTATTGGTAAGTCCTTTAGAAAATTCTACACCTGCATTGCTTGCTGTTTGGGGTTTTAGGCTGGGTTTCTGTACAGCACTTTGAGATATCAGCTGATGTACGAAGGGCTATATAAATACATTTGATTTGATTTTGATTTGATTTGATGTTGAGATTAAATCAGAAGTGTGGGAGTGATGGTCGATAGAAGGGGTTGGCCATATGTGGACGATCAATAGGGCTTGTGGAAAGTTCTCCTTGGGCTAAACCTACATGGACAGATTATGCAGCCAATCAACAGAAAGTAGCTGATCAATTATGCGTACATATTCCACTTTGTAGATGGTTAAACAAAACAGGCTAAATTGTGATCCTTTTATGGTCATATGTCCTTACATGCAGATCAATAAGATTGAGATTTTCATTGAGCGTTGCTACTTTTTTAGCAACTTCTTTCCTCATTGAGAAACTTACAATTTTATAAGTTTATATTTATATAAATGTATATAAAAATA
The DNA here is from genome assembly GCF_045791955.1 of Oncorhynchus clarkii lewisi. Taxonomy (NCBI): domain Eukaryota; kingdom Metazoa; phylum Chordata; class Actinopteri; order Salmoniformes; family Salmonidae; genus Oncorhynchus; species Oncorhynchus clarkii. The sequence goes on from NC_092156.1 coordinate 26,287,966, forward strand.
TATATTCTGTCCTATTCTTATATGAACATAAAAGGCACATCTCTCTCTCGGAAGACCTGAGCCCTAGGACCATGCCCCAGGAATACCTGACATGATGACTCCTTGCTGTCCCCAGTCCACCTGACCGTGCTGCTGCTCCAGTTTCAACTGTTCTGCCTTATTATTATTCGACCATGCTGGTCATTTATGAACATTTGAACATCTTGGCCATGTTCTGTTATAATCTCCACCCGGCACAGCCAGAAGAGGACTGGCCACCCCACATAGCCTGGTTCCTCTCTAGGTTTCTTCCTAGGTTTTGGCCTTTCTAGGGAGTTTTTCCTAGCCACCGTGCTTCTACACCTGCATTGCTTGCTGTTTGGGGTTTTAGGCTGGGTTTCTGTACAGCACTTTGAGATATCAGCTGATGTACGAAGGGCTATATAAATAAATTTGATTTGATAAAAACAAGTCAGTACGCTTGCGACCTGCAGAACATGAAGTAAAAAGAGATTTAATCTTTATTCAGCATGGCACTTGGGGAACAACCCTGGCAAGAGTTCCCCACAATGATTACAAGTTCAGGTTTTCAGTGGTTTCCACTACATGCATGGTCCTATAGCAACCAGAAAATTCAGGCAGCAGAAACTATGCTTGTTATCCACCTTAGGTTATTTTAGTTTATTACAGACACTCAAACTGCATTCTGAAGTAGCCAAGTGTAGCATGCTCTAATCAGCTATGTGCCATTTTTGGTGGAGTTGAAACAAACATTTGTTATAAGATCCCCGAACTGAAATGAAGAATACCATAGTTTTAATGTATTCTCAAGTGTCACGAATCTCGCCGAAGATGGTGCCTCTTCCTGTTCGGGCGGCGCTCGGCGGTCGTCGTCGCCGGCCTATTAGCTGCCATCGATTCCCTTTCCGTTTGTTTCTGTTTATTGGGTAATTGGGTACACCTGTTTTGAGTTAGTGTTTGTGTGTAGGCTATTTAAGGGCACTAGGCCCGCTGGGTATTTGTGCTGGCTTGTTTTCTGTTATCTGGTGTATGAGTGTAAAGAGTATTTTTTCCGGACAGTTTAGTCCGTTTTATTTTGGGACGGGTTGTTTCATGCGCCCTGGTGTTTTGCGCGTCGTCGCTCCACAGTCTATGGAATAAAATATCCACGAACTGAATTACCTGCTCTCTGCGCTTGACTCCTCCACTCACCATTGTAGAAGTTGTAACATAAAGAAATCACATATACAGTGCATTCAGAAAGTATTCCGACCCCGTGACTTTTTCCACATTTTGTTATGTTACATCCTTATTCTAAAATTGATTAAATCGTTTTTCCATCAATCTACACACACACACACACACACACTACCCCATAATGACAAAGCAAAAACATGTTTACATTTTTTTTTCAAGTTTATTACAATTATAAAAACCGGAAATATCACATTTACATAAGTATTCAGACCCTTAACTCAGTACTTTGTTGAAGCACCTTTGGCAGTGATTACAGCCTCGAGTCTTCTTGGGTATGATGGTACAAGCTTGGTACACCTGTATTTAGGGAGTTTCTCCCATTCTTCTCTGCAGATCCTCTCAAGCTCTGTCAGGTTGGATGTGGAGCGTCGCTGCACAGCTATTTTCAAGTCTCTCCAGAGATGTTCGATCGGGTTCACGTCCGGGCTCTGGCTGGGTCACTCAAAGACATTCAGAAACATTTCCCGAAGCCACTCCTGCGTTGTCTTTGCTGTGTACATAGGGTCGTTGTCCTGTTGGAAGGTGAACCTTTGCCACAGTCTGAGGTCCTACGTGCTCTGGAGCAGGTTTTCATCGAGGATCTCAGATCTCTTTACTCAGTTAATCTTTACCTTGATCCTGACTAGTCTCCCAGTCCCTACCGCTGAAAAACATCCCCACAGCATCATCCTGCCACCACCATGCTTCACCGTAGGGGTGGTGCCAGATTTCCTCCAGACGTGATGCTTGGCATTCAGGCCAAAGAGTTCAATCTTGGTTTCATTAGACTAGAGAATCTTGTTTGTCATGGTCTGAGAGTCCTTTAGGTGCCTTTTGGCAAACTCCAAGTGGGCTTTTGCCTTTTACTGCCTTTTACTGAGGGGAGTGGCTTCTGTCTGGCCACTTTACCATAAAGGCCTGATTGGTGGAGTGCAGCAGAGAAGGTTGTCCTTCTGGAAGGTTCTCCCATCTCCACAGAGGTACTCTGGAGCTTTATTAGAGTTGCCATCGGGTTCTTGGTCACCTCCCTGACCAAGGCCCTTCTCCCCCAATTGCTCAGTTTGGTCGGGCAGCCTGCTCTAGTAAGAGTCTTGGTGGTTCCACCTTCAATGCTGCAGACATTTTTTGGTACCCTTCCCCAGATCTGTGCCTCGACACAATCCTGTCTCGGAGCTCTATGGACAATTTCTTCGACCTCATGCCTTGGTTTTTGCTCTGATATGCACTGTCAACTGTGAGACCTTTTATATAGACAGATGTGTGCCTTTCAAAACCATCTTCAATCAATTGGATTTTCTATTTTAGGTTGTAACGTAACAAAATGTGGAAAAAAGAAGGGGTCTGAATATTTTCCGAATGTACTAAATGCCTACAACTACAGAACTGTATTGGGAATTTCTGTTGGCCGCAAAACTCATTTATTAAATCCAGTGCTCCTTATGTTCTTTTCCTGTGCATCCCATTGCAAAGTAGCTAAAAAGTAGTAAGTAGTTGAAAAGTTGCTAAAATGCTAAAGTTGTCCATGATATGATTCAAACTTGCAACCATCTGTCTTATGTAACCATACCAAATGTAACATATAATACTCATTTCAGATTATCCAGATTTAAGTTTACTATGTTACGTCTAGTCTATGAGACCAGGCTGTCCCTCCCAACAGCCTCCCAGCCTTTGTTCATCAGAGGCCTTTGTTAATCCGCAGCTGCCATTTGAGGACAGACTGTCATTGGATTGGCGTGACCCTGGGATGCTCTCCAGGGTGCTAAAAGGCCATTGCTTTCCTACTGCTGCACCTAATGGAACAAGGCTACTGGTTAACCTTTAACCTCATATACTGTAAACAAGACATCATCGTTCTCATAACATTACTATTTGTTTTTACTGGCCTGTTATTGAGCTTGAGTTTGTAATTACGCTGATGTTCTAGTTGGATGATCTGGGTTTTCTGCTTTTGAAGCAATAGAGACTGCTAGGACAGTAGAGACAAGGTGGTCTCTGTCTACCATTATACTGTATGTCCAGTTTACATCTTAGGGAGAATTGTGTTGATGCATTAGATTAATTATCCAATTTGATTTGTCTCTCAAACGTCTCTGTTGAAAGACACTAATCCAGACTCTTATAAGAAATCCAGGCAAGCTAAATGCATTCTATGCTTGCTTTGAGGCAAGCACCACTGAACCATGCATGAGAGCACCAGCTGTTCCAGACAACTGTGTGATCTTGTTCTCCGTAGCCAACGTAAGTAAGACCTTTAAACAAGTCAACATTCACAAGGCCACGGTGCCAGATGGTATAACAAAACACGTACTCGAAGCATGCGCTGCTCAGCTGGCAAGTGGCTTCACTGACATTTTCAACCACTCACTGACCCTGTCTGTTATACCTACATGTTTCAAGCAGTCCACCAAAAGTCCCTATGCCCAAGAACGCCAAGGTAACCTGTCTAAATGACTATCGCTCTGCAGCACTCACATCTGTAGCTTTGAAAGGCTGGTCATATCACATCAATACCATTGTACCAGACACCCTGGAACCACTCCAATTCGTATACCGCCCCAACAGATCCACAGATGACACATCTCTATTGCAATCCACATTTCGCTCTCCCACCTGTATAAGAGGAACATCTACAGTGCCTTCAGAAAGTATTCACACCCCTTGACCTTTTCCAAACGTTGTCTTACAGCCTGAATTTAAAATTGATTAAATTGTCATTTTGTTTAACTGGCCTACACATAATACCTCATAATGTCAAAGTGGAATTATGTTATTAGATTTTTTTAAACAAAATAATTACAAATGAAAAGCTGAAATGTCTTGAGTCAATAAGTATTCAACCCTTTTGTTATGGCAAGCTTGAATAAGTTCAGGGGTAAAAATGCGCTTAAGTCACTAAATTGAATAGACTCAGTCTTTGGAATAATGGTGTTTAACATGATTTTTGAATGGAAAACCTTGTCTCTGTAGCACACACATACAGATAATTGTAAGGTCCCTCCATCGGAGCTGTAGTGGAGCGGGTCGAGAGCTTGAAGTTCCTCGGTGTCCACATCACTAAGGAATTAACATAATCCACACTCACCAACACAGTCGTGAAGAAGGCACAACAATGCCTCTTCCCCCTCAGGAGGCTATAAAGATTTGGCATGGGCCCTCAGATCCTCTAAAAGGTCTACAGTTGCAGCGTTGAGAGCATCTTCACTGGCTGCATCACAGCTTGGTATGGCAACTGCTTGGCATCTGATCGCAAGGCGCATCACTGGGGCCGAGCTCCCTGCAATCCAGGACCTCTATACCGAGAAAGGCCAGAGGAATGCCCTAAAAGTTGTCAGACTCCAGCCACCCAAGTCATAAACTGTTCTCTCTGCTACCGTATGGCTAGCGCTCTGGAACCAACAGGACCCTAAACAGCTTCTACCCCCAAGCCATAAGACTGCTAAATAGTTAACCAAAAAGCTTCCCAGACTATCTGCATTCACCCCCCTTTGCACTAACTCTTTTGACTCATCACATACATTGCTGCTACTGCTTATTATCTACAGTACAGTTGAGTCGGATGTTTACATACACCTTAGCCAAATACATTTGAACTCAGTTTTTCACAATTACTAACATTTAATCCTAGTAAAAATACCCTGTCTTAGGTCAGTTAGGATCACCACTTTATTTTAAGAATGTAAATGTCAGAATAATAGTAGAGAGAACGATTTATTTCAGCTTTTATTTCTTTCATCACATTCCCAGTGGGTCAGAAGTTTACATACACTCCATTAGTATTTGGTAGCATTGCCTTTATATTGTTTAGCCTTCCACAAGCTTCCCACAATAAGTTGATGAATTTTGGCCCATTCCTCCTGACAGAGCTGGTGTAACTGAGTCAGGTTTGTAGGCCTCTTTGCTCGCACACACTTTTTCAGTACTGCCCACAAATGTTCTATAGGATTGAGGTCAGGGCTTTGTGATGGCCACTCCAATACCTTGACTTTGTTATCCTTCATCCATTTTGCCACAACTTTGGAAGTATGCTTGGGGTCATTGTCCATTTGGAAGACCCATTTGCAACCAAGCTTTAACTTCCTGACTGATGTCTTGAGATGTTGCTTCAATATAGCCACATACGTTTCCTTCCTCTTGATTCCATCTATTTTGTGAATTTCACCAGACCCTCCTGCAGCAAAGCACCCCCACAACATGATGCTGCCACCCCCGTGCTTCACGGTTGGGATGGTGTTCTTCGGCTTGCAAGCCTCTCCCTTTAACCTCCAAGCATGACGATGGTCATTATCGCCAAACAGTTCTATTTTTGTTTCATCAGACCAGAGGAAAAAAGTACAATCTTTGTCCCCATGTGCATTTGCAAACCGTAGTCTGGCTTTTTATTTGGCGGTTTAGGAGCAGTGGCTTCTTCCTTGCTGAGCGGCCTTTCAGGTTATGTCGATATAGGACTCTACTGTGGATATAGATACTCTTATACCTGTTTGTACCTCCAGCATCTTCCCAAGGTCGTTTGCTGTTTTTCTTGGATTGATTTGCACTTTCGCACCAAAATATGTTCATCTCTAGGACACAGAATGCATCTCCTTCCTGAGCGGTATGACGGCTGCGTGGTCCCATGGTGTTTATATTTGCGTACTGTTGTTTGTACAGATGAACGTGGTACCTTCAGGCGTTTGAAAATTGCTCCAACAGGATGAACCAGACGTGTGGAGGTCAACAATTGTTTTTCTGAGGTCTTGGCTGATTTCTTTTCATTTTCCCATGAAGAGGCACTGAGTTGGAAGGTAGGCCTTGAAATACATACACAGGTACACCTCCAATTGATGTCAATTAGCCTATCAGAAGCTTCTAAAGCCATGACATAATTTTCTGGAATTTTCCAATATGTTTAAAGGCACAGTCAACTTCATCTCTAGGAGACAGAATGCGTCTCCTTCCTGAGTAGTATGACAGCTGCGTGGTCCCATGGTTTTTATACTTGCGTACTATTGTTTGTACCTTCAGGCATTTGGAAATTGCTCCAACAGGATGAACCAGACGTGTGGAGGTCTACAATTTCTTTTCGGAGGTCTTGGCTGATTTATTTTCATTTTCCCATGATGTCAAGCAAAGAGGCACTGAGTTGGAAGGTAGGCCTTGAAATACATCCACAGGTACACCTCCAATTGATGTCAATTATCCTATCAGAAGCTTCTAAAGTCATTACATTATTTTCTGGAATTTTCCAAGCTGTTTAAAGGCACAGTCAACTTAGTGCATGTAAACTTCTGACCCACTGGAATTGTGATACAGTGAATTATAAGTGAAATAATCTGTCTGTAAACAATTGTTGGAAAAATTACTTGTGTCATGCGCAAAGTAGATGTCCTAACCGACTTGCCAAAACTATAGTTTGTTAACAAGAAATTTGTGGAGTGGTTGAAAAATGAGTTTTAATGACTCCAACTTATGTGTATATAAACTTCCGACTTCAACTGTATCCTGTTGCCTAGTCACTTTATCTGTACATGTCTACCTCAATTACCTCGTACCCCTGCCCATTGACTCAGAACTGGTACCCTGTGTATACAGCCAAGTTATCTTTACTCATTGTGTATTTATTCATAATTTTATTATCTTTCTATTTGTTTTAAGTTTCTCTCTGCATTGTTGGGAAGGGCCCCTACGTGACAAAGTTTGATTTGAAGACTGGCATAAATACAAGCAGACTTGTCATTTCCTAGCAGCATCTAAGGGATTCTGGAAAGCTTACAAAACCATCACTTTTTAGACTTTTGCCTCATTAAAACAGACTGCTGTTCTCAACTGTAAAACCCCAATTTCAAGCATGTAATTATTTGGCAAAAGGGAACATTTCAGACATGTTTTCCTCTCAAATATGCCTCTTATTTTTCATAATTTTTTGGGGGTGAATAAGTCAAATCTGATACCTGTACCACAACTTTACACATAAAGTATCAAGCATGATTAAGTGATACATTAACATTCTCATTAGATTTGAGTTATTGGAGCAACTACACATTTCAACATACTGCCTAAATTACAACAGTTTCAATAAAGAGGTAGCACTTCTACTCCATAATGCACCGTGCTTGTAAACAAACAAAGAGTAGCAAACTGTCCCTAACTATAGTAAGTAGGCATGACTGATCCTAGTTGGGTGGGATCAGAGTGTATTTCTCACCATGTAATGGCAGCTAGCCTGGAGTAGGGCTTCCCAGTAGACAGAGGCTCATCCCCTGGCCTTTGGGGTGTGACCTGACTCAGCCAGAGAGTGTGGGCAGTGACAGGGAGGGACTGGCAGACAGCTGGTGACAGATTGAGTGTTCCTGGCTGGCAGTCCATTAGATTCAGGGAGAAGAGAGGACAAGCCCTCCTACCCACCCACCCGCTCTGCCTGGCCCGCAGTCTGGGAGTGGAGGAGGAACCCTCCCCCCCGAGCTTCTCTCGGGCTATGTGGAGCTCCATGGTTACCACAACTTGCAACACTTGACATTGTGGACAGGCAATGGACAGCTAGAGATAGACATAGAATACAGCCTCTGAGGAGGTCTAATTTGATTATACTGTCCAATGGGGCGATAGAAAATGATGAAGAAAATGTTCTGTTAGCAATTTTGAGGTCGGCATGACTGATGGGACTTCAATTTTCAACAGCACCTCAACCTTTCAATGAGAATGTAACATTTGCACCTCACAGCAAAACCCTCCAAAAACATGCCTCATTATGAAAAGACATGCATGTTTTTTTCTTTATTATACATAGGCAGCTATTAGGACACCTCAGACAATGGGCGAGGCCTGATTGGCTGGGTGAGGCAGCTGTCACAGCAGACACGGGGAGTTGGGTCTTTCTCCTGGCTGTCACTAAGCCTAGAGGGTGCAGAGATGGCTCCTGCTGGCCAATTATCCTCCCAGAACCAACAAAGCCGCCATAATGGCAGCTCTGCTGGCCCAATGCCAGGAGGGGAACAACAGCTAGCCCAGAGAAGGGCAGGACAGGGCCACTCCCCAGCCTCAAGAGCAGGACGTCCCACTAAGGAAGGGGCCTTTTCCACTACTGCTGTCCCCCCATGTCCCTTCTCTCGTGCTGAAAGAGAAAAATATAAAGCTTGAATTTAATTCCCCAATGGTTTTTTGATGAAAATACAGGGTTAGTAATGAGTGTGGGTGGCAGTGAGAACTTACTCTGGCCAATCCTGAATTCAGGCAGTCAATCAATCATAAATGTTGTACTGCTTCATACTAGTTGATAGATAAGTTGGTATTGGCTTTAAACTTTTTCTCAGATTGAATGCAGTGTAACCAGGATTCAAGCACTTTCAACTGAGGAACTGCTCCGTATTAAACTACTGTTCTTCATACAGCAAAGAATTGACAGGGGTGCAGGTGAAAAAGCACATCTATTGTACACACCAGTCTCTCAGTACCATTTAAAATGACACAATGACAAATCAGAGCTCATAGAGGGAACATGACTACCAAAACAACTAACCACTTAAAATTGCATTATTAACATATTTATTTTTCGTTTGCAAAAATAGGTTATGGTTAATGTGTGGTGAAAGTGTTTAATTTAACATTTCAGTTTTGCTTACTCACCAGTGTGTGACAAATAAAGGTATGATGCAGTGTTACTAATGTAGTCGCAAAATTAAAGACATTTTATTGTCTAATATATATATATATATATATATATATATATATATATATATATATATATACACACACACACACACAGTTGAAGTCGGAAGTTTACAAACACTTAGCTTGGAGTCATTAAAACTCGTTTTTCAACCACTCCACAAATTTCTTGTTAACAAACTATAGTTTTGGCAAGTCGGTTAGGACATCTACTTTGTGCAAGTAATTTTTCCAACAATTGTTTACAGACAGATTATTTCACTTATAATTCACTGTATCACAATTCCAGTGGGTCAGAAGTTTACATGCACTAAGTTGACTGTGCCTTTAAACAGCTTGGAAAATTCCAGAAAATAATGTAATGGCTTTAGAAGCTTCTGATTGGATAATTGACATCAATTGGAGGTGTACCTGTGGATGTATTTCAAGGCCTACCTTCCAACTCAGTGCCTCTTTGCTTGACATCATGGGAAAATGAAAAGAAATCAGCCAAGACCTCCGAAAAGAAATTGTAGACCTCCACACGTCTGGTTCATCCTTTTGGAGCAATTTCCAAATGCCTGAAGGTACAAACAATAGTACACAAGTATAAAAACCATGGGACCACGCAGCTGTCATACTACTCAGGAAAGAGACGCATTCTGTCTCCTAGAGATGAATGCTCTTTGGTGCGAAAAGTGCAAATCAATCTCAGAACAATAGCAAAGGACCTTGTGAAGATGCTGGAGGAAACAGATACAAAATGATCCATATCCACAGTAAAACGAGTCCTATATCGACATAACCTGAAAGGCCGCTCAGCAAGGAAGAAGCCACTGCTCCTAAACCGCCATATAAAAAGCCAGACTACGGTTTGCAAATGCACATGGGGACAAAGATCGTACTTTTTGGAGAAATCTCCTCTGGTCTGATGAAACAAAAATAGAACTGTTTGGCCATAATGTTATTGTTATGTTGTTATGTTTGGAGGTTAAAGGGGGAGGCTTGCAAGCCAATGAACACCATCCCAACCGTGAAGCACGGGGGTGGCAGCATCATGTTGTGGGGGTGATTTGCTGCAGGAGGGACTGGTGCACTTCACAAAATAGATGGCATCATGTGGAAGAAAAAATATGTGGATATATTGAAGCCACATCTCAAGACATCCGTCAAGAAGTTAAAGCTTGGTTGCAAATGGGTCTTCCAAATGGGCAATGACCCCAAGCATACTTCCAAAGTTTTGGAAAAATAGCTGAAGGACAACAAAGTCAAGGTATTGGAGTGGCCATCACAAAGCCCTGACCTCAATCCTATAGAACATTTGTGGGCTGAACTGAAAAAGTGTGAGTGAGCAAGGAGGCCTACAAACCTGACTCAGTTACACCAGCTCTGTCAGGAGGAATGGGCCAAAATTCACCCAACTTATTGTGGGAAGCTTGTGGAAGGCTACCTGAAATGTTTGACCCAAGTTAAACAATTTAAAGGCAATGCTACGAAATACTAATTGAGTGTATTTCAACTTCTGACCCACTGGGAATGTGATGAAAGAAATAAAAGCTGAAATAAATCATTCTCTCTACTATTATTCTGACATTTTACATTCTTAAAATAAAGTGGTGATCCTAACTGACCTAAGACAGGGAAGTTTTACTAGGATTAATGTCAGGAATTGTGAAAAACTGAGTTTAAATGTATTTGGCTAAGGTATATGTAAACTTCCGACTTCAACTGTATATATATTATTTTTGGTAAAAAAATGTTTGCCCTATTTCTCCTATTGGTAGTTAGTCTCGCTGCCACTCCCCTACAGACTCAGGAGAGACGAAGGTCAAGAGCCATGCATCTTCCGTAACACGACCCTGCCAAGCTGCACTGCTTCTTGACACACTGCTCGCTTAACCCAGAAGCCAGCCGCACCAATGTGTCAGAGGAAACACCGTCCAGCTGGTGACCGTAGTCAGCTTGTAGGCACCCAGCCGCCACAAGTAGTCGCTAGAGCACAATGGGATAAGAAATCCCAGACGACCAAACCCTCCCCTAACCTGGACTGCGCTGGGCCAATTGTGTGCCGCCTCATCGGTCTCCCGGCCACAGCAGATAGTGACACAGTCTGGGATCAAACCCGGGGCTGTAGTGACGCCTCAAGCACTGTGATGCAGTGCCTTAGTCCCCTGCACCACTCTGGAGGCCTAAAATATGGATTTCAGCTTCTTAGTTTTTATGGATAAATACACACTGGCACATGACAAATGTGGAACTATAGCCTACATCAAGGCATGCTAGCATGTATATTTGATATAATACAAAAACATTGACAAGGGTATTGAAGTGACAACATGTATCTGAATAATTTACAAAAAATGTGTAGGTACAAAACGTAGAAAAATGTATGACCTTGTGCATCAAATCATAACACTGCAAACGTTAAAGATACTGTATGTTTGCTGGGAAAGTGTTACACTATGGGAGGTTACAAACAGTTCCACTAAATATATAACTAGAGCAGTGTTAGTCTTTTTTCTGAATGTATTACTTCCAAAAGAAACAGGATTATTCACCATTTATACTGTACATTGTTATAGGCCTAGTAGTCATAATCTATATAAAACATATGACAGTACAAGCACAGCTCTCCTACAGTACTGTGCCTGAAAGATGGAACTGGAAGTATGCAGTTTCATATTTTGTTCATTGTACAAGCCAGCACAACAGCTTTGTGTTCAGTGCAATATAGTTAGTGCAACTGTGGAAAACCATCAAGTCCACATTTATATAAACTATACCTAAAGGACCAAACACCTAAAATGCAAGCTGCAATATGAATTTATGGAACTGGTGGAAGCAAAGTGTAAGCATCAGCAACTCCATGGCCTTATTCAGGGTAGAACATTGAATATTTATAGATAGAAATGTACTGCACAGAGCCAACAACTCTATAGTCAATGCTATTCTATAAAATGTATGTCTATCTGCGGTCATGTCTATCTGAATGTTTCACCCCACTAAATAGGCCCCATACATACTGTACCATTTTTCACATGACAGTAGACAAGCAAGAGTTGTGTTTTATCAGCACAACTCTAGATTATGGATGTCTATCATCATCCTGAGTGTAAAGTCTTCCCCTTCAGTGTTTGCAGATCTAAAATGTACAGAATAGAGAGATGGAACCATCCTCATACTGCTAATAGGGCCGGATCGATACCAGTATCGCGAAACTTGTAACTATTGTGGCAAGGAAACTAAACACAAAGGGGATTTAACTTTAGAAAAACAGCCCTAATGTTGGAAACAGACATCAATATGTTTTCATCCAGAGGCACCCATTTTTTTTACAGACAGCAGGTTAAAGTACCAAGGAGTTTGGTCTGTTTCTTGTTTTAATTTTTGCCATGATATCAGTATCGTAGTATTTTTTTCATCACAGCTAACTCTGGTTGTTTTCAGAATGTCTGCATTTCATTCTATTAATGTATCTGTGTCCCACTCTTTGACTCTGGAGGTGCCTAAAATGGCACCCCATAGTGCACTACCAAGCCCCTTGGTCTCTCCGAGGAAGACATCTATGTGATGGCCTGTCGCCAGAGGGGACCGCTGTGCTGTTAGGGGGGCTGCTGCAGCAAGATGGCCGAGTAGTGGTGACACAGGCGGCAGCAGGGCAGCACGTTCTTGACCCTGTCCTGACAGATCACACACTTCATCCTCTCCTCATGCTCCTTCAACAGGCTGAGGAGGCCAGTGTCTACTGGAGGGGCCCAACTGCTGCTTCACTGTAGTCCTTGTTGTTGTAGACGGGTGGTGGTATTGGTCTGGGTCAAGGTTGATGTCATCCCACCTACTGTTGAAGTGTTGAGTATAACTTCACTTGTTCTCTTCCAATCTGCTCTGGGGTAGAAGGGTATCTGTATGATCAGTAGAACTACCTGGGGCCCTTAGATCCATAACTGGGTGCCCCACTCCACCTTCGGCAACAGAAGGTTGTACTCAATCAATCAAATGTATTTATAAAGCCCTTCTTACATCATCTGATGTCACAAAGTGCTGTACAGAAACTTAGCCTAAAACCGCAAACAGCAAGCAATGCAGGTGTAGAAGCACGGTGGCTAGGAAAAACTCCCTAGAAAGGCCAGAACCTAGGAAGAAACCTAGAGATGAACCAGGCTATGAGGGGTGGCCAGTCCTTTTCTGACTGTGCAGGGTGGAGATTATAACAGAACATGGCCAAGATGTTCAAAGATGACCAGCAGGGTCAAATAATAGTAATCACAGTGGTTGTAGAGGGTGCAACAGGTCAGCACCTCAGGAGTAAATGTCAGTTGGCTTTTCATAGCTGATCATTCAGAGTATCTCTACCGCTCCTGCTGTCTCTAGAGAGTTGAGAGTGAGAGAGACTCCTAGGGATGGCATAGACGAGATGGATACATGGACATGGATAGGTAGACCATTCCATAAAAATGGAGCTCTATAGGAGAAAGCCCTGCCTCCAGCTGTTTGCTTAGAAATTCTAGGGACAATAAGGAGGCCTGCGTCTTGTGACCGTAGCGTACGTGTAGGTATGTACGGCAGGACCAAATCAGAAAGATAGGTAGGAGCAAGTGATGGGGTCAAATTGGGGTCATGATAGGGGCTGCACCAAATGTTTGATGTGTTATAATAAATGATTATGCTTATGTTGTATTAATAGATGGGGAGGGGCTATGGGACCCCTCCTCCACATTTATAGGGTCCTAGACTACAGATTAACAATATATATATATATTCATTATAAGGTTTTAAAATTGTTCCACAGTCTTTTCTAAGTCTCTGCCTCTTATAAAGAAATGGTCTGAGAAATGTGTGAATTATTGCATGGGGTCTGTGAGAAAGCACTTCAAAGATTAACATAGAACCTTGCAGGGGAGTAAAAGAGATAAGAGACTAGTCAGAAATACCTCTATAAATCAACTTGGGGGAGTGGACATTTACTGCTGAGACCTTAGAAAACACTGGAACTATTGTATCTCTCTTGCAAGTTTGTAGAGCTGTGTATGCATGGGCTTGGTCTGATGAGTAGAAGGTAATGACGTAAGCAGTGACATCACTAGGGCTGGACTTCAGGCTTGATAAAATAACTTGGGACTTTTCCTATGGGGCAGAACACAGGAGAGACATCAGTTGTATGTGTGATGTTTGATCTTTGACTTCTGTCTACAGCTGTATTTTGATTAAAATGGTTATGATTTATAAGTGCACATTTTGACTGTTCCTTATTTGTTAAGTAAATAAAATGGAGCACAGAAAAACAGAACCAACACAAGCCCATGTAATGCTTTGTAGGTTAGCAGTAAAACCTTGAAATCAGCCCTTGCATCGACAGGAAGCCAGTACAAAGAGGCTAGCACTGGAGTAACATGATCACATTTTTTGGTTCTAGTCAAGATTCTAGCAGCCGTGTTTAGCACTAACTGAAGTTTATTTATTGCTTTATCCGGGTAGCCAAAAAGTAGAGCATTGCAGTAGTCTAACCTTGAAGTAACAAAAGCATGGATTCATTTTTCTGCATCATTTTTGGACAGAAAGTTTCTGATTTTTGCAATGTTACGTAGATGGAAATAAGCTGTCCTTGAAACAGTCTTGATATGTTCGTCAAAAGAGAGATCAGGGTCCAGAGTAACGTCGAGGTCCTTCACAGTTTTATTTGAGACGACTGTGCAACCAAGATTAATTGTCAGATTCAACAGAAGATCTCATTGTTTTTTGGGACCTAGAACTAGCATCAATGTTTTGTCCGAGTTTAAAAGTAGAACATTTGCTGCCATCCACTTCCTTGTCTGAAACACAGGCTGCCAGGGAGGGCAATTTTGGGGCTTCACCATGTTTCATCGAAATGTACAGCTGTGTGTCATCCGCATAGCAGTGAAAGTTAACATTGTGTTTCCAAATTACATCACCAAGAGGTAAAATATATAGTGAAAACAATAGTGGTACTAAAACGGAACCTTGAGGAACACTGAAATTTACAGTTGATTTGTCAGAGGACAAACCATCCACAGAGGCAAACGGATATCTTTCCGACGGATAAGATCTAAACCAGGCCAGAACTTGTCCGTGTAGACCAATTTGGGTTTCCAATCTCTCCAAAGGAATGTGGTGATTGATGGTATCAAAAGCGGCACTAAGGTCTAGGAGCACGAGGACAGTTGCAGAGCCTTGGTCTGACGCCATTAAAAGGTAATTTACCACGTTTACAAGTGCAGTCTCAGTGCTATGATGGGGTCTAAAACCAGACTGAGTGTTGCGTATACATTGTTCGTCTTCAGGAAGGCCGTGAGTTGCTGCGCAACAGCTTTTTCTAAAATTTTTGAGAGGAATGGGAGATTTGATATAGGCCGATAGTTTTTTATATTTTCTGTGTCAAGGTTTGGCTTTTTCAAGAGAGGCTTTACTATTGCCACTTTTAGTGAGTTTGGTACACATCCGGTGGATAGAGAGTTGTTTATTATGTTCAACATGAGGGCCAAACACAGGAAGCATCTCTTTCAGTAGTTTAGTTGGAATAGGGTCCAGTATGCAGCTTGAAGTTTTAGAGGCCATGATAATTTTCATCAATGTGTCAAGAGATATAGTATTAAAAAACTTGAATGTCTCCCTTGATCCTAGGTCCTGGCAGAGTTGTGCAGACTCAGGACAACTGAGCTTTGGAGGAATACGCAGATTTAAAGAGGAGTACGTCATTTGCGTTCTAATGATAATGTTCTCCTTCTTGGCTGTCTGGCTTGTGCCACCTGCCTCATGGCCTGTGGTCTGGCAGCATTATCTTGAAGAGCTTGAGCTCGCTCCATGGCCAGCAGGTAAAGTCTACAAATGGTCCTCTTCCATTCCTGGTATGATGTTGACAAAGTCAAGACTTTGCTTGGCCACACGAGGGAGTGCCCGGGTGGAGATAGAGCAAGGTCAAAGCAATGATGACCGGTGTTAGGAGCAAGTAATAGATGTTGAACAGACACACTAGAGCCCATAAACTTCAGGGCTAGGTTACAGGGTGTCCAAAGCAGTACAGAGGTGCCCACCAGGCAGCTGTATAGAAAGGCGAGAAGGGAGGGCCAGATCCATGGCTTTATGCATGGGGCTTGATACTGCCTCCCAGGCCCCTACCATTGCAGAGAAGCAGTTCTGAGTGCCAATGAGAAGAATGTTGACAAAGTAGAAAACAAGGTTGAGCAAAATGCTGAAGCCTTCACAAGTCTGTTCAAGCACAGTATGTGCAGACATTAGTCCACAGTGTAGCAGCTCCTTGCTGCTCCAAACATAAGAAGAGAGATGGCCCACCATTTTGAAACTCAAACACCCCTCCTAAGGTCTGCATCCATCCCTCCAGTACATTACAAGCTCAGTGTGCTGTGCTTATGACCACCTCTGTTACAGTGAGGAAGGAGTTCAGGGAACAGTTATAGTATTCTAGTAAGGTGGAGCCACTCGGCACCACTGGCAGAGAGGAACCCATGTGGGAGAAAAGTCGGCCTAGCCAATTCACAAAACAGATGATCACTTCCAGTAGAAGGTAAAAAGTATCCAGGCATTTTCCAATAGCACAGGAAGCAAAGTTCACTACGTCCATATTAGCAGTGGCGTGCCGTGGGCCTGGGGCCTGGGCCTTCAGTGAGGTCCTACACAGTCCCACCCGAATTAATCCACCTCTTATTACCATCATTATGATGCCATGGCTCTAGACACTATACATTTAGACAGAAACGCAGTATAACCAGGCGTTGCGTCACCTTGAAATTGACATTTTTATTCTGAGAATTGCAGGGGAAGAGTACAATACCTTTTCATTGTGCAGCTCCCGTTGCCCTGCGCACTTGTTCGTTGAGCTGTAGATCCACTCGGGTGTCCCCAAAAGTTTTCAAAAGCACCATTGCTTGTAAGTGCCCAGCCGTACTTTGGTGTCTCGTTGCTGCCTTGGTTAGACAACTTAAGTTTCGATCACTTGCAAATAATAGGCATTCCCAGCAGTACATTCCCAGCAGTACAGTTTGCAGTGCTTCTCGGAGCCTGTGAGCCATTGATAGCGCTCGTAGTTGGAACTTTGAAAGTGGCGAACGAACCCCTTTCCCGCCTGTGACAGGCTTTGTAGCGTCGGCGTCGGGCGACCTCTCCTGACAATGTCTAACTTTTCTTGAAAAGTTTGTCTTGAGAATGGCATTATAATTATATCCTCGACCAAATCAATATCTTATCCTCCTTCCGCCATTGTGGGTTGAAAAAACAGCTTAGTAGTATGCAAATTAATTTGTTTATCAAATTCAGTTTCCTAGTTCTGAGGTTCTGCATAGACCTGCCCATATAGGACCTGCCTCTCAATATTGGTAATCCAATCAAAAGACGTGCACGCACTACGCCTGTGTAACACTGGAGCCAGCCAGCAGGCGTACAATAGCCAACTCTAAAGCTGATTGGTTGACACAATTTTAATTTCCATTCACTTTAAGCTACAAGCGCCCGCACTCTTGATTCTGAAGGCCTGAGGGCAGATTTTAGACCCCTGGCAACACATGATGGCTGAATATGATTGGATAAAAGATCTAACATAAAGACCAGCCCTCCAAATCTCAACCTGGGGCTGGAAGCAGTGCAACCAAGAGGAAAGCTATGAAATGAAGAGTATAACTCTTACTCTGGGGAATAATTTAATACATATTTGTGGAAAAATATGTATATTTTTAAAATTATATTCTGATGATGTTTAGGCCAGCAAAGAAGGCCTTGCTGGCCCTGACGGCCCACCACTGCATATTAGTGTACCCTACAGAAAACAAAAAGAAATGTGTTAAAGTTTGCCATTGAACTAAATGTACATTTCAAAACATGTTTATAATGTTATACACCTGTGCAAGATAGCTAGCTAATTAGCAGATTCAACTTCAGTGGACCTTACAGCATACAAAACATAGCAAGTTAGATAGCACGCTAGCAGTTATGCTAAGCAGCATAGCTAGCTATCATTCAAGCTGTGCTACATCAAGTGGCTAACTAAAGCAGTTATTACCACTTTCCAATTATCTAACATGAACTGAAATGAACAGAAACTAGAAAAAAGTACATTGCACAAAAACATCTCTAGTTAGCTAACATTATGTAGCTAATCTGCTACTCTTAATGGCAACCCAACCCACTATTTGCTAGCTAGTTAGCAAGTTATGATAAAGGATTGTTTGTCTAGATATCAAAATAGGGAGCAAAAACTAAAGGTGTTCACCCTCCGCATCTATCAAGACAACTGGGCCAGCCACTCTTAAATATCCCCTGGGCCAGCACAGGTGAAACACCTTCCTAGTAACGAGATGGCAACCAGCCCAGGTGTAACACAGACTGACTAACGAGTTGGCACCAATCGGTGTGCCCAACGTGCTAAAGAGCTATACGTGCTAGAGTCCAACCTCAAAACATAACAAATGTTACATATGTAACCACGGTTATGTGAGCTATTGGATCACTCCAATATGGTATCCTTCCACTCGGCAGAATACATTCCGAGTAAGAATTTCAGATTAGTCCCGTGTACCGGGTAGTGCTGCGACTGACCCCCTTAAATAGCTGCCTTCCTACTACTCCCACCTTGTGTCCTTTTCGAGGCGTTGTAGATCAGCGCCTCGACAAGAGGATTGGAGTGATCGAATAGCACATATAACCATGGTTACATATGTAATCTTTGTTTTGTAGCACTATATTGGATCACTCCGATATGGTATCACAATACCAGATTAATCGGGGAACTAGGCATGGCCAGACAAGCGCAAAATCCCATAGGACTGAGCTCAGGGCAGTCATGGTTGCTGCGTCCCTTCACACCCCTCCAGGAGAGTGGAGGCAGCACCCAACACGGCCGTTCCGACCTGGTTGGTGGCAGCAACATTAACGCAATAGTACATAGCAAAAGTCGTAGACAACGCTCAACTGGCCGAGGTGCAGATTTAATCTAGGGGAACTCCTCTGAGCAGGGCCCATGAAGTAGCTACTCCTCCAGTAGAATGTGCCACCACAGCAAACGGCAAAACCGGCCAGCCAGCTGATGTACTGTAGTAATACTGTCCACAATCCAATGTGAGCATCTCTGTTTCGATAGGCTCTTCCCCAGTACTCTCTGACCATAACACACAGCTGATCCGACTGTCGTATTGTCTTAGTCCGTGTATCGTAAGTCTCTAGTGCCCTCACCCGGCACAGCACACTTGGGGAAATCCCAGCCCACTCGCAGTCATGGGAGCTGCGTATGCACACAAATTTAAGGGCCGGTTCACATGTCTGTCAAACAGGACCTGGCGTTATGCAAACTGTTCACCATATTGCCCTGAATGCCTATACTTGCCCATTTACACCTCTCAGGGGCCAAGCACAAAGCTGGATGCGGCCGGATGCCACAGAGTTCCCCGAACCGGAGAGAGCAGGTCGGGTCTCAGCGGCAGCTGCCATGGGGTCACAGAGAGGAGGGACAACAGGAGGCTGAACCATTGTCGTCTCGGCCAGTATGGGGCTATCAGAAACTGACCCTGTCTAGCATAGCTCTGATCAAGGGAAATGGTGGGAATGGATCAAGTGTTATTGCCGGCCAATTGCGAGCGAGGGCGCCCAAACCCAGCGGGCCTGGAGGGTCCAACATCGATAACTAACTGGGAGAATGAGTGTACTCCTGAGATGCAAACAGGTTCACCTGCGCTCTCCCGAACCTTTCCCACAGCTGTGGGTGTAGACTCCAGTCCCCCTCCGGCGGGCCATTTCTCAAAAGCATGTCCGCTGCCTGGTTCAAGACCCCGGGGATGTGCGCTGCCCGTAGTGAAGCTAAGCGAATCTGAGCCCACAGCAAGAGCTTCCAAGACATTTTGTGGAGGTGCCGTGATCTCAGTCCCCCCTGGTGATTGATATACAACGCTACCGTGGTGTTGTAGGAATCTGACCAGGACATGTTTTCCCTCCAAGTAGGGCAGGAACTGTTGGAGTGCTAGGCAATCCGCCCTGAGCTCCAGCACATTCATGTGCTTGCCACTCCATGGGGGGCTCCAGCATCCGCTCACTGCCATGCCTCTGAACACTGCCCCCCAACCCGCTAGCGAGGCATTGGTGCACACTAGCTCCCTGCGGTGGACTCTGTTCAGTATCACTCCCTCCACCAGACTCCTCACGCATGAGAGCACAACGTATGATTGTTTTTGTTGAACGCCGAACCTGAAACCTGTCGAACGCTGGAACCTGAACTAAAGACATCGGTTTAAAATCTGACTGTGTTTTTATATACTTTCATTTTATTTTGAATCCTGTGGCTCTGTTGGGCTAAATTGCTTTGAGCACAGCTATCTCGGCGGTCTCAAATGGAGGCCGCTATTGAAAGTTTCCAATGTTGCAGGAACTGCATTGACTTTGCTTTGTTCCGGGACAATGTGGACCACGTTGACTTTCAATGTAGCAACATATTGCTTGCGGAGGACTACAGGAGTGAAGTATCTACTCTTAGTAAACAAGTAGCAAACCTACATAAGCTACTGGGGAACCCACGCCCACCTACTTTTTCTTCCACACCAGTAGCCGGACACCGCTATGGTCTGGTGGAAGTTTTGCCACCGTGTGGGCTCTCCACAGCGACTGGCCGGTGCTAGGTAGGGTTCCATCCCTGAAGGGGTCCCTCCTTCCCTGGAGAACGGAGCTGATCTCGACTCGACTAACCAACCATGGAGGTATGTCACTCGCCGTGGAAGTCGAAGAAGGCATCCTCTGGCAACGGGGGTCTCCATGGAGATGTTGAGCCTTGAACTGAGACAGACCAGAAACAGCTTTGCTGCCCTGGATCCAGAGGTTCCGGCGCCTTCGTCCGTGGTGGCTTCCCAATCAAGATTGGATCCGGAGGTACCTGCATCTTCGTTCTTGGCTCTGTCTTCCTCTTCGGTGGCTTCTACCTCGGGTTCAGATCCTCGGTGCTCACCAGACCGTGAGGCTGCCTGAGAGACAGACCCATTCAACATCACCAGCTGTCATCATAGGCAGCTCTATGGTGAGAAATCTCGGTCCCCAAGGCAAAAAACCTGTGCTACACAGGAGCACGAGTACAGAACATAACAAGGCTGCTTCTGACTGTTCTACCACAGATGCCAGGAGCTGACACTGTTGTAGTCCATGTGGAGTCAAACGACATCAGGAGGGCTAGCTCGGAACATTTGAAAATTGATTTTAAAGAACTGATTTTTGCATTAAAAGACAAAAAAAAGGGCTAATAATTTCAAGTCCAGAACCATCGTTGGGCTGCGGGTGTGAAAGATTCAGCAGACTGCTGGCATTACACATCTGGCTAAAAGACTACTGTAGCTCTGCTGGAGTCACTTTTATTGATAACTTTGAAACCTTCTGGAAACAGAAGATACTCTACAGGAATGACGGAGTCCATCCAAAACATCTTGGCTCCTGTCCACGCATTTCAATGCTGCGTTGAAACAATGACTGGTAAATGATCCAAGACCAGCTCAGTTAATCCCTACCATTGTGACAGTGAGTCCTCATAATGCTGTATCAAATGTACATGATCTTAGGGGCATTGGCAAACACAATGTAAGTCATTTAATTTATGTACCCCTAATTGCAAGGTCCATGAAGTCAATAACTTGCTTGTAACAGATGACATTCATATTCTGACTATCTCTGAAACTCACTTAGATAATACATTTGATGATACAGTGGTAGCAATACATGGTTACAACATCTACCGAAAAGACAGAAATGGCAACGGAGGCGATGTTGCGGTCTATATTCAGAACCACATTCCTGTAAAGCTTAGAGACGATCTAATATTAAATACTATTGAAGTAATATGGCTACAGGTTCATCTGCCTCACCTAAAGCCCATTCTTGTGGGAATTGGAGTTTGTATTCCCCCAGGACTGCCGGGGCCCATCCTTTTTAGCCACGTGCCGCTGCTTGTAAGAGTGGTCACGATGCCTGTCCTTGTGCTGTCGGGGTGTAAAACGCCGGTTCCCATTTCCCTGCCCCTGCTGTCTTGGCAAGGAAGGAGGGGGACCAAGACATTGTTGGAGCACCCTCGAGACATCCTGCCCTGTCTAAATAAACAAATACCCTACCATCTAACACTATACTCACAAAAATAAATGAATAATAATAAAAAATAACACAACCCTACTCCACTATTTAAATCTGTTAAATTCTAATTCAGGCGAACAACCTGAAAGGATGGAAAACCACCACTTAACACACCCTGTAACACTTCTAATGTCTCGCACACCCAAATACCTTTCTGCAGCTGTCGCCACAACCTCAATTTTCTGGGACTTACGTTCCATCCCTGCAGTACAGTTGATAACCATTGCTATAAATGCAAAAAAATCTAATCTTACTGAAACATATATCACTTGATGGTTTATCCCTCTGTACTGGTACAGATCTACTACTCACCCCACTCCTTTCAGGATCCCTCCCCCTTGACCCATCTTCCTCTACTTTCTTCACTGTCTCAGCATATGACAACTTCCATACTATTCTAACCCTGGAAACCTCAACTTGCTTCGCTCGCACATTTCTGATCCCCAGCCCCATGGGCACCCCTACAATTAACACATACCACTACTTTCCCCAATGCTACCCATTCCTTGGCCTCATGCCCTGCTGCACACGTCTAACACCTAGAAACCTCCCTCCTACACAATGCTGCCACATGCCCATAAGCTTGACACCTGTAAGCACGTAATGTATTTGGCACAAAAACTTGTACAGGGTAACTTATATATCCTAACATCGCTTTGTCGGGCAAAGACTCAACATCAAAATTCAAAAGAACAGACAATGACTCTTCTGTTTCACCATTCACACCACCCTGTTTACGTTGCACCAAAAGACAAGCATCACAAACACCGCAAATCTTCCCCTTTAGTAGGTCAACATTTACCGCTACCCCAGTAATCACTCCTTTCAATGGCACCCTTTTCTTGAGCGCGGAACATTTCACTTTTTTTTAACCTTTATTTAATGTGAGCGGACCAAGTAATTGGGCGTCACTCTAAAGCGGGAAGGTGGAATAAACGAGTCAGGAGGAAGTTTTCTTGATTGAACACAGTTCTCTATTGAGGGCATTGGGTCAACACAAACACTCCAACATAATCAATGAAAATCTTCCAAGGAAAAACATACATCTTCTTCTCCAGATGAAACAAGAACATAATAGGATTATCTTTAAACTACAACAAAAAGTCACGGAATTGTCACCGTCTTAGTGGTTCTTCCTGGATAGCTCCTCTCTCTCGGTGGCCATCTTCCAGAGATAGTTTCCCCCTCTGCTGGTTTCATTCTCTCTCTTATAGGGGAAGGAGAGTATGTCATTAGTACCGTCAGCTGTGCTTAATTGCCTCTGGTTACCTTGTCTCCCATGCCTTGTTGGGCTACTATCCATGAGCCCAGCCTGCCCTCTGGTGGTCCTTCCACATACCTTCCCCCCCAGGACCGAACCGGAGGGTCGGGCGCCAGACGCACCGTCTTGGTCGCGTCGGGACAGCGCGTCTGCATTCCCGTTCCTCGATCCGGCCCTGTGGATGACATGGAAAGAGAACGGTTGTAAAGACAAAAACCATCTGGCTATTCTGTTGTTATTGTTTCTCTTACCAGCCATCCACGTGAGGGGCGCATGGTCAGTAACTAATGCAAACCTCCGACCCAGTAGGTAGTACCGGAGATAATCGAGGGCCCACTTGATGGCTAAGGCCTCTTTCTCTACGGTCGCATACCTCTGTTCCCGATCGCTGAGCTTCCTACTAATGAAGAGAATCGGCTTCTCTTCTTCACCTTTACCCTGAGCTAGTACGGCCCCGAGCCCTGTATCCGAGGCGTCGACCTGCACAATGAACTCTTGTGAGAAGTCCGGAGCCTGTAGAACGGGATCAGAACACAGGCCATCTTTTAGCAATTGAAAGGCCTCTTCCGTCTCGTCTTTCCACTCTACCTGGTTTGGCAGGTTTTTCCTGATGAGGTTTGTGAGGGGGTTGGCAATGGTTGCATATCCCGGGATAAAACGGCGATAATATCCTGTTATCCCTAAGAAGGCCCGAACGTCTCGCTTGGTCCGGGGTCGAGGCCAGTCACGAATGGCCCTTGTCTTCTCTGCCTGTGGGCGTATTTTCCCATTCCCCACGGTGTACCCCAGGTATTCCGCTTCGGACAGGGCCAGGCAGCATTTATTTGGATTGGCTGTCAACCCTGTGGCTTCCAAACTCACGAGCACCGCCCGTAATCGCAAGAGGTGACTATCCCAGTCCTCGCTGTGGATGACCACATCGTCTATGTACGCCGCTGCATACTCTTGATGGGGCCGTAGAATGGCATCCATGAGGCGTTGGAAAGTTGCAGCGGCACCGTGCAGTCCGAAGGGCATCCTCACATACTGGAAAAGCCCCTCTGGGGTGGCGAAGGCAGTCTTTGGGCGATCCTCCGGAGCCACCGGCACTTGCCAATATCCCTTCGTCAAATCCAGGGTAGTGATGAACTTGGCCTTTCCTAAGCGCTCCAAGAGTTCATCCACGCGGGGCATGGGATACGCATCGAATGTAGAGATGGCATTCACGCCCCTAAAGTCGTTGCAGAGTCTCATACTACCATCGGATTTGGGGACCAGGACTATGGGACTGGACCACTCACTCGTCGAGGGCTCGATCACGCCCATCCTCAACATTTCCCTCACCTCTTTCTTAGCGATGACTCGGCGAGCCTCAGGAATCCTGTAAGGGCGGATATGCACCTTCTTGCCGGGTTCAGTGTGGATATGGTGGAACAGGACATCTGTTTGTCCTGGGAATGGAGAGAATATTCGACCGAAGTTTATAATCAGCTTGTCTAGCTGTCTTGACTGCTCCGGTAGGAGAGTTTGGCCACGGCGCACCTGTGGTAGAGCCTCCTCTTTTCCTTTGCCTTCCAGGGCCATGAAAGCCACCTCCTCCTCTCGTCCATGGTACGTCTTCAACAGGTTTATGTGATAGAGTTGGACCTTCTTCCTCCTGTCAGGTTGCTTGATGAGGTAATTGACCGGTGAGACCCTTTTCATTACCTCGTAGGGCCCCCTCCACTGCGCCAGCAAGCGATGTTCGGCCGTGGGCACAAGCACCATCACTTTCTCTCCCACGGTGAACTCACGGGGGGTCGCGGACTTATCATAGGCCCGGCCTTGGGTCCTTTGGGCCTTCTCCATATGCTCCTTGACTATGGGCCACACTGCTGACAGGCGGTCTCTCATCAGGGTAACGTGCTCTATTGTGGATCGAAAGGGGCATGGTTGGGTCTCCCAGGTCTCCTTGGCTAAGTCGAGGATTCCTCGACAGGGTCTGCCATAGAGCAATTCAAACGGAGAGAATCCAGTGGATGCCTGGGGTACTTCTCGCAGGGCAAACATTAAGTGTGGGAGAAGCATGTCCCAGTTTTTCCCGTCTCGGGACACCACTCTTCTCAACATGCTTTTAATCGTTTTGTTCAAGCGTTCACACAACCCGTCTGTTTGAGGGTGGAATATGCTTGTACGTATCTGTTGAACCTGATATAACCGACACAAGTCCTTCATCAACCGGGACATGAACGGGGTTCCTTGATCGGTTAAGATAGTCTTGGGGAGGCCCACACGAGAGAACATCAGGAATAACTCCTTGGCAATTCCCTTTGACGACATGTTACGCAGGGGTATGGCCTCCGGGAACTTGGTAGCGTAATCTATAACCACTAGGATGTACTCGTGTCCTCTGGCGGATTTTGGGAGGGGTCCTACGAGGTCCATAGCTATGCGTTCAAAGGGAGTCTCTATGATGGGGAGAGGAATCAAAGGGTTACGTAGGTGTGGCCGTGGGGCTGTACGTTGACATTGATCACACGTCCTACAATACCTGGCCACATCCCGGGTGACCCGGGGCCAATAGAATCTCTGCATGATTCTGTCAATAGTCTTGTCTCGTGCCAGGTGTCCTCCTAGGACGTGGGAATGGGCTAACTGTAGAACTGTATCCCTGTATGGCCTAGGCACCATTAGTAATTCCTGGTTTTCCCCCCTTCGTCGTACGACCCAGTATAAGAGACCCCGCCTGATTGCATAGTAAGGAAGAGGGGGCTCACCTGATCCGTCGACGTTCCTCCCGTCGATCACCTTCACCTTCCTCATGGCCTCCCTTAGGTCTGGGTCTCTATGCTGCGAGGTGCCGAACTGTCCCTTTAATTCCTGGGGCAGGTCGACCTCGGTAGAGGGATGTGGAGGATGTTCCACATCCCCATCAGGGGTGACCGAGGAGAATCCCTTCCAGGTTCCCTCCTCGGATGGAGCTTCAAATATATCCCTTAGCGCCTGGTTGCTCCTTTCTTCCTGCGTTGTGTATAACCCTTCACATGTGTCTTCATCGGTGGTTTCCTGGAATATCTGCCGTAAACGTTGGGTCGCTATTTCTTCCTCTGCTGCAGAGGACGAGGACGCGGCTATGTCTCCTTGTAGGACTACTACCTCGGGCTTGGATTTTCTCTTCTTTCCTGTCCCCCTTCTTCCTGTGCATAACGTCATCTGCCGAAGCTCCTTATATAGGGGACAGTCTCTCCCGATCAATAATGGCACCTTCAGCTGGGGCACTTTCCCTGCCCTGACCGTACACCTTCCTTTTGGAGTGAGAATAGGCAGATTCACAGTGGGGTAATAGTGGGTGTCTCCATGGATACAGGATACGGCTACTTTGTCTGGTAGCAGTGCTGCGGAGGTCACCATCCGCTCCTCTACTAACGTAACCATACTTCCCGAGTCGAGAATAGCTACCACATCTTGTCCTTCGACTCGCACTGGAATCTCTGAGGCTGGGGCTATCTCTGCTAACCAACAGTGTTGATCCTGTCCCCTCAAAACGGGATGTGTGGGGATAGGCAGTGATGACTCCGTGACCATGGGCTCATCCTTGCTAGGACCTTGTGGGGCATAATGGTTGGGAGACTGACATTTATAACACCGACCCTGCTGTGTGGTGGCTGACTTCTCCCACCTCCGGGGGGGGTTTGGACGTTTCGGTGGCGGGCGCGCCGGGGTGAGTCGTGGTACGGGATTGGAAGACTCCTTCCGTTCCTCCTTGTCACTTTTTAACAACTCCCCTGTAGACCGATATGTTTCTACCGCCTGGGCTATGTCGTCGGCTGACAACGGGTTGGCTTGCCCCACTACCCTTTTTAAGTCACTTGGTAATTCCCTCAATATCTTGTCCACTACGAGAGTCTCTATCACATGTCCTACTCCCTTTCCAGGTTCTAGCCACTGTTTCGTCAGTCGTATTAATGCGAAGATCTGGGCACGGACGGGTTGATCAGCTGTATAGGTCCATTGATGGAATTTTACAGCCCTATCTCTGGCAGTCAGCTGGTACCGGGACAGGATCTCTGTTTTTAGTCGCCCATAGTCCGCAGCTTCGCGGGAATCCAGGTCAAAATAGGCTTCCTGAGCCACCCCGGTCAGAAGAGGGGCTAATGCGCTCGCCCATTCTGTGCGCGGCCACTCTTCCAAGGTGGCCGTCCTTTCGAAGGTCATGAGGAAGGCCTCAATATCATCCTCCTTGGAGAGACGAGGTAAGATAGCGTGAGCAGCCGCTCTTGGCTTAACTCTAGGTTCTTCTCGTCGGCTCAGCTGTTGTTGCAGGAGTTCTATGGTTGTCTGCTGTGCCGTGATCAATTGTTGTAGTAGGGCGTTATCCATCGTTCTTGAATGGTTCCTCCGGGTCTACTGGAAGAATCTTGATTTACTCACTTATCCTTGTGTCACTCGTCCACCTAATGCCCGCATTCTCCACCAATGTGAGCGGACCAAGTAATTGGGCGTCACTCTAAAGCGGGAAGGTGGAATAAACGAGTCAGGAGGAAGTTTTCTTGATTGAACACAGTTCTCTATTGAGGGCATTGGGTCAACACAAACACTCCAACATAATCAATGAAAATCTTCCAAGGAAAAACATACATCTTCTTCTCCAGATGAAACAAGAACATAATAGGATTATCTTTAAACTACAACAAAAAGTCACGGAATTGTCACCGTCTTAGTGGTTCTTCCTGGATAGCTCCTCTCTCTCGGTGGCCATCTTCCAGAGATAGTTTCCCCCTCTGCTGGTTTCATTCTCTCTCTTATAGGGGAAGGAGAGTATGTCATTAGTACCGTCAGCTGTGCTTAATTGCCTCTGGTTACCTTGTCTCCCATGCCTTGTTGGGCTACTATCCATGAGCCCAGCCTGCCCTCTGGTGGTCCTTCCACATTAACTAGGCAAGTCAGTTAAGAACAAATTCTTATTTTCAATGACAGCCTAGGAACAGTGGGTTTGTTTAACACGGAGCCCCTTCTCCCTCTGACCAGCAGAAACACAAACAATTATCACAAGACCCGTTCTGGTTACCCTCACTGATTCCACAGCACCCAACTCTGTTTTCACCCACCCTGAAAGCACAAATGATCAGCCAAAAGGCAAGGATCCACTTTTTCTGAAAACTTCACTCCTACTGTCTCACAGACTCATCTTTATCCTGACCCTCAGTGCAAGCCTCGATCTCCAAGAAATTTACCACACCTACCACCTCCAATACAAGCCTTCATTCATTTCCATTTCCCCTTCTGTCTTCAGCTCACTCCGCTTACACTTTATACCATTCTTCTTCAACAAACCGCAATGCTTTATCATTTCAAACTAGCGTGCTCTTTCAACCACCATCCACCGTCTCGCTTCCTTTACCCTCCGTGAGTTTGGGTCCTGCACTGTCTACCAGAAAAATGTACCCTCCACTTTTCCCCATACTGGAGTGATCCAAAATAGTGCTACATAAATGGAAAAAACAAAACCTGTAACACTCCCTTCTTCTTCATTATATTAGTGATCACATAATTTAATGTGCATCCTGCCACCTACTATGCGAGATGGAAACAGGATTCTCAAAAAAACGGAACTACCAAATAAGGACCAAAAAATGTAGAAATTAAACAACTTTTCTGTTAAAAATAAATAAAACAGATCTGATCCCTACACAGACTCAAGGGGAACCTAGGAGGACGGGTCTTCTGGTGCCAGTACCCTTTGCAAGTCTTCCATTTTAAAATCCTTGAGTACCAAAAACGTTTCTGCTGCAGTCACAATAATGTCCACTTTCTTCGACTTCTTCGAGACTTGTGCTGAAGAGTGACGGACTCCATCCTAGCTGGAGGGGTGCTCTCATCTTATCTACCAACATAGACAGGGCTCTAACTCCTCTAGCTCCACAATGGAATAGGGCGCAGGCCAGGCAGCAGGCTGTTAGCCAGTCAGTGTAGTCAGCTCAGCTATCCCCATTGAGACCGTGTCTGTGCCTCGACCTGGGTTGGGCAAAACTAAACATGGCGGTGTTCGCCTTAGCAATCTCACTAGGATAAAGATCTCCATTCCTGTCATTATTGAAAGAGATCGTGATACCTCACATCTCAAAATAGGGCTACTTAATGTTAGATCCCTTACTTCAAAGGCAAATATAGTCAATTAACTAATTACTGATCATAATCTTGATGTGATTGGCCTGACTGAAACATGGCTTAAGCCTGATAAATTTACTGTGTTAAATGAGGCCTCACCTCCTGGTTACACTAGTGACCATATCCCCCGAGCATCCCGCAAAGGCGGATGTATTGCTAACATTTACGATAGCAAATTTAAATTTACAAAAAAAAACGACGTTTTCGTTTTTTGAGCTTCTAGTCATGAAATCTATGCAGCCTACTCAATCACTTTTTATAGCTACTGTTTACAGCCCCCCTGGGCCATATACAGCATTCCTCATTGAGTTCCATGAATTCCTATCGGACCTTGTAGTCATAGCAGATAATATTCACATTTTTGTGACTTTAATATTCACATGGAAAAGTCCACAGACCCACTCCAAAAGGCTTTCGGAGCCATCATCGACTCTGGACCTACTCACTGTCACAGTCATACTCTGGACCTAGTTTTGTCCCATGGAATAAATGTTGTGGATCTTAATGTTTTTCCTCATAATCCTGGACTATCGGACCACCATTTTATTATGTTTGCAATCACAACAAATAATCTGCTCAGACCCCAACCAAGGAGCATCAAAAGACAACACAAAGATTACGTGATGCCCTTCCAGACTCCCTCTGCACACCCAAGGAAGTCAGAGGACAAAAATCAGTTAACCACCTAACTGAGGAACTCAATTTAACCTTGCGCAATACCCTAGAAGCAGTTGCACCCCTAAAAACTAGAAACTAGCTCCCTGGTATACAGAAAATACCCGAGCTCTGAAGCAAGCTTCCAGAAAATTGGAACAGAAATGGCGCCACACCAAACTGGAAGTCTTCCAACTAGCTTGGAAAGACAGTACCGTGCAGTATCGAAGAGCCCTTACTGCTGCTCGATCATCCTATTTTTCCAACTTAATTGAGGAAAATAAGAACAATCCGAAATGTATTTTTGATACTGTCGCAAAGCTAACTAAAAAGCAGCATTCCCCAAGAGAGGATGGCTTTCACTTCAGCAGTAATAAATTCAGGAACTTCTTTGAGGAAAAGATCATGATTATTAGAAAGCAAAATACGGACTCCTCTTTAAATCTGCGTATTATTTCAAAGCTCAGTTGTCCTGAGTCTGCAAAACTCTGCCAGGACCTAGGATCAAGAGAGACACTCAAGTGTTTTAGGATTATATCTCTTGACACAATGATGAAAATAATCATGGCCTCTAAACCTTCAAGCTGCATACTGGACCCTATTCCAACTAAACTACTGAAAGAGCTGCTTCCTGTGCTTTGCCCTCCTATGTTGAACATAATAAACGTCTCTCTATCCACCGGATGTGTACCAAACTCACTAAAAGTGGCAATAATAAAGCTTCTCTTGAAAAAGCCAAACCTTGACATAGAAAATCTAAAAAACTATCGGCCTATATCGAATCTTCCAATCCTCTCAAAATTTGTAGAAAAGGCTGTTGTGCCTTCCTGAAGACAAACAATGTACACAAAATGCTTCAGTCTGGTTTTAGACCCCATCATAGCACTGAGACTGCACTTGTGAAGGTGGTAAATTACCTTTTAATGGCATCAGACCGAGGCTCTGCATCTGTCCTCGTGCTCCTAGACCTTAGTGCTGATTTTGATACCATCGATCACCACATTCTTTTGGAGAGATTGGAAACCCAAATTGGTCTACACGGACAAGTTTTGGCCTGGTTTAGATCTTATCCGTCGGAAAGATATCAGTTTGTCTCTGTGAATGGTTTGTCCTCTGACAAATCAACTGTAAATGTCGGTGTTCCTCAAGGTTCTGTTTAAGGACCACTATTGTTTTCACTATATATTTTATCTCTTGGGGATGTCATTTGAAAACATAATGTTAACTTTCACTGCTATGCGGATGACACACAGCTGTACATTTCAATGAAACATGGTGAAGCACCAAAATTGCCCTCGCTAGAAGCCTGTGTTTCAGACATAAGGAAACTATATCATTGTGTTTACTTGATAGCTACCTACACAAATAGCTAGCCAGAACAAAGTGTTAATAAGATAAATTCATTAAAAAGATTAAAAGCAATACAAATAAGTGGATGGCTGCAAACTTTCTACTTTTAAACTCGGACAAAACAGAGATGCTTGTTCTAGGTCCCGGGAAACAAAGAGATCTTCTGTTGAATCTGACAATTAATCTTAATGGTTGTACAGTCGTCTCAAATAAAACTGTGAAGGACTTCGGCGTTACTCTGGACCCTGATCTCTTTTGACGAACATACAGTGCCTTGCGAAAGTATTCGGCCCCCTTGAACTTTGTGACCTTTTGCCACATTTCAGGCTTCAAACATAAAGATATAAAACTGTATTTGTTTGTGAAGAATCAACAACAAGTGGGACACAATCATGAAGTGGAACGACATTTATTGGATATTTCAAACTTTTTTAACAAATCAAAAACTGACAAATTGGGCGTGCAAAATTATTCAGCCCCTTTACTTTCAGTGCAGCAAACTCTCTCCAGAAGTTCAGTGAGGATCTCTGAATGATCCAATGTTGACCTAAATGACTAATGATGATAAATACAATCCACCTGTGTGTAATCAAGTCTCCGTATAAATGCACCTGCACTGTGATAGTCTCAGAGGTCCGTTAAAAGCGCAGAGAGCATCATGAAGAACAAGGAACACACCAGGCAGGTCCGAGATACCGTTGTGAAGAAGTATAAAGCCGGATTTGGATACAAAAAGATTTCCCAAGCTTTAAACATCCCAAGAAGCACTGTGCAAGCGATAATATTGAAATGGAAGGAGTATCAGACCACTGCAAATCTACCAAGACCTGGCCGTCCCTCTAAACTTTCAGCTCATACAAGGAGAAGACTGATCAGAGATGCAGCCAAGAGGCCCATGATCACTCTGGATGAACTGCAGAGATCTACAGCTGAGGTGGGAGACTCTGTCCATAGGACAACAATCTATACAAGTATATTGCACAAATCTGGCCTTTATGGAAGAGTGGCAAGAAGAAAGCCATTTCTTAAAGATATCCATAAAAAGTGTTGTTTAAAGTTTGCCACAAGCCACCTGGGAGACACACCAAACATGTGGAAGAAGGTGCTCTGGTCAGATGAAACCAAAATTGAACTTTTTGGCAACAATGCAAAACGTTATGTTTGGCGTAAAAGCAACACAGCTGAACACACCATCCCCACTGTCAAACATGGTGGTGGCAGCATCATGGTTTGGGCCTGCTTTTCTTCAGCAGGGACAGGGAAGATGGTTAAAATTGATGGGAAGATGGCTGGAGCCAAATACAGGACCATTCTGGAAGAAAACCTGATGGAGTCTGCAAAAGACCTGAGACTGGGACGGAGATTCCAACAAGACAATGATCCAAAACATAAAGCAAAATCTACAATGGAATGGTTCAAAAATAAACATATGCAGGTGTTAGAATGGCCAAGTCAAAGTCCAGACCTGAATCCAATCGAGAATCTGTGGAAAGAACTGAAAACTGCTGTTCACAAATGCTCTCCATCCAACCTCACTGAGCTCAAGCTGTTTTGCAAGGAGGAATGGGAAAAAATGTCAGTCTCTCGATGTGAAAAACTGATAGAGACATACCCCAAGCGACTTACAGCTGTAATCGCAGCAAAAGGTGACGCTACAAAGTATTAACTTAAGGGGGCTGAATAATTTTGCACGCCCAATTTGTCAGTTTTTGATTTGTTAAAAAAGTTTGAAATATCCAATAAATGTCGTTCCACTTCATGATTGTGTCCCACTTGTTGTTGATTCTTCACAAACAAATACGGTTTTATATCTTTATGTTTGAAGCCTGAAATGTAGCAAAAGGTTGCAAAGTTCAAGGGGGCCGAATACTTTCGCAAGGCACTGTATCAAGACTGTTTCAAGGACAGCTTTTTTCCATCTACGTAACATTGCAAAAATCAGAAACTTTCTGTCCAAAAATGATGCAGAAAAATGAATCCATGCTTTTGTTACTTCTAGGTTAGACTACTACAATGCTCTACTTTCCGGCTACTCGGATAAAGCACTAAATTAACTTCAGTTAGTGCTAAATACGGCTGCTTGAATCCTGACTAGAACCAAAATATTTGATCATATTACTCCAGTGCTAGCCTCCCTACACTTGCTTCCTGTCAAGGCAAGGGCTGATTTCAAGGTTTTACTGCTAACTTACAAAGCATTACATGGGCTTGCTCCTACCTATCTCTCTGATTTGGTCCTGCCATACATACTAACACGTACGCTACGGTCACAAGACGCAGGCCTCCTAATTGTCCCTAGAATTTCTAAGCAAACAGCTGGAGGCAGGGCTTTCTCCTATAGAGCTCCATTTTTATGGAATGGTCTGCCTACCCATGTGAGAGACGCAAACTCAACCTTTAAGTCTTTACTCAAGACTCATCTCTTCAGTGGGTCATATGATTGAGTGTAGTCTGGCCCAGGAGTGGGAGGGTGAACGGAAAGGCTCTGGAGCAACAAACCGACCTTGCTGTCTCTGCCTGGCCGGTTCCCCTAATTCCACTGGGATTCTCTGCCTCTAACCCTATTACAGGGGCTGAGTCACTGGCCTACTGGTGCTCTTTCATGCCGTCCCTAGGAGGGGTGCGTCACTTGAGTGGGTTGAGTCATTGATGTGATCTTCCTGTTTGGGTTGGCACTCCCCCTTGGGTTCTGCCGTGGCGGAGATCTTTGTGGGCTATACTCGGCCTTGTCTCAGGATGGTAAGTTGGTGGTTGAAGATATCCCTCTAGTGGTGTGGAGGCTGTGCTTTGGCAAAGTGGGTGGGGTTATATCCTTCCTGTTTGGCCCTGTCCGGGGGTATCATCGGATGGGGCCACAGTGTCTCCTGACCCCTCCTGTCTCAGCCTCCAGTATTTATGCTGCAGTAGTTTGTGTCGGGGGGCGAGGGTCAGTTTGTTATATCTGGACTACTTCTCCTGTCTTATCCGGTGTCCTGTGTGAATTTAAGTATGCTCTCTCTAATTCTCTCTTTCTTTCTCTCTCTCGGAGGACCTGAGCCCTAGGACCATGCCTCAGGACTACCTGGCATGATGACTCCTTGCTGTCCCCAGTCCACCTGGCCGTGCTGCTGCTCCAGTTTCAACTGTTCTGCCTGTAATTATTATTATTTGACCAGGCTGGTCATTTATGAACATTTCAACATCTTGGCCGTTCTGTTATAATATCCACCTGGCACAGCCAGAAGAGGACTGGCCACCCCTCATAGCCTGGTTCCTCTCTAGGTTTCTTCCTAGGTTTTGGCCTTTCTAGGGAGTTTTTCCTAGCCACCGTGCTTCTACACCTGCATTGCTTGCTGTTTGGGGTTTTAGGCTGGGTTTCTGTACAGCACTTTGAGATATGAGCTGATGTACAAAGGGCTATATAAATACATTTGATTTGATTTAATAATGTTTACATATTTTGCATTACTCATCTCAAATGTATATACTGTATTCTATCCTATTCTACTGTATCTTAGTCTATGCCGCTCTGACATTGCTCGTCTACATATTTATAGATTCTTAATTCCATTCATTTACTGTAGATTGTGTGTACGATGCCTCACTAGTACGAGGTGGGTGCAAGAGTCAGGAGCAGGAGAGCACTGACGTCCAAATAGAAAATATTTATTTGGAAGTCCCAAAACACAACAAAACTGGTCGGGAAACAAACCCAATGAAGGCGCCCAACAAAACAGGAATTCGTAGTGACAACAGGAGGAAAAAACAATCTACTCCTAAATAAATCACAACGGCTCAAACGACCGTGAGAATACCTGTGGCGCAATCTAGCACACGCACCAAACAAACACAGAAATAATTGCGCACAAAATACCAGCAGGCAACGAGGTTAATAAACCCACAGAAATTAACTCAATAGACCACAGGTGTAAGAAACAGACAGAACCAAACTAAGAAGAAAAATGGATCAGTGGTAGCTAGTAGGCCGGCGACGATGACCACCGAGCACTTCCCGAACAGGGAGAGGAGCCACCCTCGGTGGAAGTCGTGACATTGTGTGTATTGTTAGATATTACTTGTTAGATATTACTGCACTGTTGGAGATAGAAACACAAGCATTTCGCTACACCCGCAATAACATCTGCTAAACACGTGTATATGACAAATAACATTTGATTTGATTTACTCAACAAACGCATCCCAACAAGAAGCGATTCACTATCATTTACACATGTATCCGCCACTCCAATTTTAGACAATTTCCTTTTTGTTCCAGTTTTCGATATTACTGTTGTCCATTCAAAACATTCGTCTTCACCAAATTAACTCGACGCGCTGCTTAATTCGAGCTCAGCGTCCACTTCCGCCATCTTTCCCAATGTCCAGTGTTTTCTTGCCATATGACCTTTACAGGCGCTTCCTCACCTGTAACACTCCCATCTCAAAGACATCATTTTAGCCAGCAATATACAGTTAACATGACCAACCAGATAGGCTTCTCAAAATCGACTCTTCCTATTTAGACAAAATAATCGAGCTCAGATATTGTGATGGTGACTGCTTCAACATTGATTGCTGTGAAAGAAATAAGATCGTCAAAGAAAAAAATAATAATAGATAATAAATAAAAAATATTCATTCTAACTAATAATTACGTTTTAACAGAAGTTGGTTTATCACCAATCATAGTTATCTCATACTCTTAATCATATCATTTTTTCCCTCATACTGTCCTGTTTTTGCATTGGCATATTGAGGGCTGTTACATTTCCTTTTAGCATTTATTTAAACTGTCTCCTCCTGGTGTTACCTGGCTAGACATTGGCCAACATTCTCTTTAAGCAAAACTGTGAGATATTGCATGTCACCCTCTAGCACTCTGTGCTTTAAGAGACAATAAGTAATTTGATATTTGTAATGTATTCACTTACTTACCCAGCAACACCATTCAAGTGGTAACACCATTAGCAATTGTACTGCAGGATATCCCAAATGTCAAGCCATAAACTCACTCATCAATACACTAATGATAATAGAATGAGAAAATGTATCTTTGGCAGAATGTTGAATTAAATTGGTGTTAGGTTCTGTCATGACGTTGCCCTCATTGGGCACAGCAAGCCCCATCCCCTTCTCCCTGCCTCTCCCTGCCTCCTACAACTAGGCTGCTGTGGTCAGAGAGGTCTTAAATTCCTCGAAAAGATTATCTCCTCATGGACAATTTTCATAGAGAACAAAGGAATTTCTTCCACCTCGCAGAACTTGAGGCCCGAACAACATTTATGTTCCGGAGAAGGTATAAAAGATTGGTGAAGAATCCAGCTACGAACTGGTCCGTTTGTTACATTTTGGTGAAGCTCATGGGAGACGGTGCAGCCACATTACCATAACGCTGTTTATATAAGATATGAGGTTTACATCTAATTGTTGTATAAGATGAATGAGTGAGGATGATAGTGTTTGTAAAATTGTGTCATGTGATTTTGGACTGTTTAATGTAGGAAACTCCAATTTCCTTTTGAGTTTAACTAAATCAGAGGACTGCCCATGAGCCCAGTTAGGGACGGGTATCCTGGGACAGGCACTTTTCTGCAATTCCGAATAAAACCCCAATCTTGAGAATTCCTCAACCAGACCATGTTTTTCTCCATTAAGAGGGGACAAAGGTTGCAGACCATTGCTGAATCTTTTAACCATACCACGTGGTTAAACTCTTAGACTATCGATACCGACAGAATAAGAACAAGTCTATGATATTAATTACTAGTCTGCAGCTAGGAATCCGGTATCATTGAACGCGAAGAACGACAACCGCCAAAACATCCATTCTACAACAACATGAATGAATGTCACTCTGAACTAATCACTATAACCACGACAGAGAGAAAGATGGACACACTGAGCGTAAATATATATATTAATTGCAATTGTTCCCGAATGAGTGAGCGTTCATGTGCAAAGGATTAGTATTTAAATTGTTATAATTATCAACTCTGTAGTGACTTCTCAGGTGAACCCCACTCCTCCTTTTGTCTAACAAGCTGCCATGCCGGTTTAGCCCACTAGGGCACATTCTCCTATCATTTCTTGTTACCATATTTACTTTGTTTGTTTGTTTATGCATTTATATGAATTGCTTAGTTAGTAAATAAATGTTTTAAGACAATTGATGTATGGATGACTCATAGTGAAGACTGGGTTTGTGCAGATTTCCAACAATTTACAACGTAAAGTAAATAATTCAGTAATTCGAAGACTAATTGATCAGATATAAAATATCTGAAAAGTTATTAGGAAATTATAACTTTGTAATCTGAATATTTTCCTTGGTGCCCCGACTTCCTAGTTAATTACAGTTACATGATTAATCAGTTTAATCGCGTAATACTAATTACAGAAAATCTTTGATAAAAACTATGTCTTCAGTTTAATGATGCCAAAGACAAGACAGTTCCCATTGTTTTTAGAGAGTTGTTACCTGTAGGGTAGAGTGGGGTAAGTTGAACCCAAGGGGTAAGCTAAGTTGAGCCACTCTTGTTTCTTGGAAACCATACACAAAAATGTATAATTTTACAAAATATCTAGGAAGAGGCCATCATTTCATGGAGTATGTGAGGGAAGAAACCACATGAAAGAAGTGGTAAGCAAGTTAGACCTAAAACACAGATTTTTAAGATTGTTCTATACATCAGTTGGGGTCTCTATAAGCTTCAATACGGGGTACTAAACCTAGCTGTGTGGTCTTATATAGTCAAAATGTTTGCCTTGGGGTAAGTTGAGCCAATGGCAAGTTGAGCAAATTGAAGTGTTTTCATCCCAGGCATAATGCAAGGAAATGCATTATCACTAGCAGTGGTGTAAAGTACTTAAGTAAAAAATACTTTAAAGTACTACTTAAGTAGTTTTTTGGGGTATCTGTACTTTACTTTAATATTTGTATTTTTGCCTACTTTTACTTCACTACATTCCCAAAGAAAATAATGTACTTTTTACTCCATACATTTTCCTTGATACCCAAAAGTTCTCGTTACCTTTTGACAGGAAAATTGTCCAATTCCCACACTTATCAAGAGAATATCCCTGGTCCTCCCTACTGCCTCTGATCTGGCTGATTCACTAAACACAAATGCTTCATTTGTAAACTATGTCTGAGTATTATTAAAAGACAAAAAAGTGATTGTGTTGAATTGTTTATTCGAAATAGGTAAACGTGGTTTTAAAAAGTTTGTGGTAATATTTAATTCAGTGCAGAAAAAGAGACCACTTTTTTTGGAAAAGCTGTGCTTTACAAACTGTAATGGTTGCATGGATTCTGATTTAATTCCAGGGATACACAACATACTAAAATATATGTAGATATCTTTGTTAGAAACAATACTATATTTCCCTTTACGGAGTTATAAAATGGTAGTGCTATTGGCTATAGCCTAGATGCTAGAATGTGTAGTTCATTATGTTACAATGACTGAGGTTAAAATGCAGTCAGCCTTAATTTGAGGGTTTGTTTATCTATCTCGGGTGAACCATTTAGAAATTACAGCACTTTTTGTACGTAGTCCCCCCATTTTAGAGGACCAAAAGTATTGGGACAAATTCACTTATGTTTATTAAAGTAGTAAAAAGTTTAGTATTTGGTCCCATATTCCAAGCATGCAATGATTGCATCAAGCTTGTGAATTTTCTGTTTGCTTTGGTTGTGTTTCAGATTATTTTGTGCACTTCTACATTAATGTGGATGCTACCATAATTACGGATAGTCCTGAATAACTTGTGAATAGTGATAAGTGAGAAAGTTACGCACAAATATCATACCCCCTGTAACGACGTTCGTCTGTAGGAGGAGAAGCGGACCAAAAAGCAGCGTGGTGGTTATTCATGTTCTTTAATGGAAAACTGAACGATACATGAAATAACTCAAATCTACAAAACAACAAACGGAACGTGAAAACCTATACAGCCTATCCTGTGACAACAAACACAGTGACAGGAACAATCACCCACAAACACACAGTGAAACCCAGGCTACCTAAGTATGATTCTCAATCAGAGACAACTAATGACACCTGCCTCTGATTGAGAACCATACTAGGCCGAAAACATAGAAATGCCCCAAAACATAGAAAAACAAACATAGACTGCCCACCCAACTCACGCCCTGACCATACTAAATAAATACAAAACAACAGAAATAGAGGTCAGAACGTGACAGTACCCCCCCCCCAAAGGTGCGGACTCCGGCCGCAAAACCTTGACCTATAGGGGAGGGTCTGGGTGGGCGTCTGTCCGCGGTGGCGGCTCTGGCGCGGGACGCGGACCCCACTTCACCATTGTCTTAGTCCGCCTTATTGTCCGCCTCCCTGGCTTACTCACCATGGACACCCCTCTCAATGACCCCACTGGACAGAGGGGCTGCTCGGGACAGAGGGGCAGCTCGGGACAGAGGTGAAGCAGCTGCTCGGGACAGAGGGACAACTGCTCGGGACAGAGGGGCAGCTGCTCGGGACAGAGGGGCGATAGCAGCTCGGGACAGAGGGGCGATAGCAGCTCGGGACAGAGGGGCGATAGCTGCTCGGGACAGAGGGGCGGCAGCTGCTCGGGCGGCCCCTGGCTGACTGGCGGCACTGGCGGTCCCTGGCTTACTGGCGGCCCCTGGCTGACTGACGGCACTGGCGGCCCCTGGCTTACTGAAGGCACCTGGCTGACTGGCGGCGCTGGCGGCTCCTGGCAGACGGGCGGCGCTGGCGGCTCCTGGCAGACGGGCGGCGCTGGCGGCTCCTGGCAGACGGGCGGCGCTGGCGGCTCCTGGCAGACGGGCGGCGCTGGCGGCGCTGGGCAGACGGGCGGCGCTGGCGGCGCTGGGCAGACGGACGGCGCTGGCGGCGCTGGGCAGACGGACGGCGCTGGCACCGCTGGGCAGACGGGAGGCTCAGCTGGCGCTGGGCAGACGGGAAGCTCAGATGGCGCTGGGCAGACAGGAAGCTCAGATGGCGCTGGGCAGACGGGAAGCTCCGGCAACGCTGGGCAGACGGGAAGCTCCGGCAACGCTGGAGAAGAGGAAGGCCCTGGTAGCGCCGGAGAGGCGGGAGACTCCGACAGCGCTGGAGAGGAGGAAGGCTCTGGTAGCGCCGGAGAGGCGGGAGACTCCGACAGCGGCGCCGGACAGGCGGGAGGCTCCGGCAGCGGCGCCGGACAGGCGGGAGGCTCCGGCAGCGGCGCCGGACAGGCGGGAGGCTCCGGCAGCGGCGCCGGACAGGCGGGAGGCTCCGGCAGCGGCGCCGGACAGGCGGGAGGCTCCGGCAGCGGCGCCGGACAGGCGGGAGGCTCCGGCAGAGGCGCCGGACAGGCGGGAGGCTCCGGCAGAGGCGCCGGACAGGCGGGAGGCTCCGGCAGCGGCGCCGGACAGGCGGGAGGCTCCGGCAGCGGCGCCGGACAGGCGGGAGGCTCCGGCAGCGGCGCCGGACAGGCGGGAGGCTCCGGCAGAGGCGCCGGACAGGCGGGAGGCTCCGGCAGCGGCGCCGGACAGGCGGGAGGCTCCGGCAGCGGCGCCGGACAGGCGGGAGGCTCCGGCAGAGGCGCCGGACAGGTGGGAGGCTCCGGCAGCGCTGGAGAGGAGGAAGCCCCTGTAAGGATGGGCCGGAGAGACAGCCTGGTACGGGGGGCTGCCACCGGAGGGCTGGTGCGTGGAGGTGGTGACGGATAGACCGGGCCGTGAAGGCGTACTGGAGATCTTGAGAGCAGGGCTGGCACCAACCGCCCTGGCTGGATCTTCACCCTAGCCCGGCAGATGTGGGGAGCTGGGATGTAGCGCACCGGGCTAAGCACGCGTACTGGGGACACCGTGCGCACAACTGCATAACACGGTGCCTGACCAGCACCACGCCCGCCACAGTTAGCACTGCTAGGAGCACCGTAGTGCTGAGATGGCACAGGACGTGCAAGGCTAGGGAGATGCACAGGAGGCCTGGTGCGTGAGGCTGGCACAGTCTTCACCAGACCCCTCGCACGCACCTCAGGATGAGTATGGATAGCTGACCCCGGTGCCATTAAATCCCTGACACGCTCCGTCGGGCGAATGTCGTGCCTCATGCACCAAACCAGCAAATCCCTCATATCTCTCTCCTCCAATTTCCCCATTAACTCCTTCACAGTCTCTGCTTCGCTCACCTCCAACACCAGCTCTGGTTCTGAGCGCCTCCTTGGCTCCTCACGATAAACGGGGGGAGTTGGCTCAGGTCTGACTCCTGACTCTGCCACACTCCCCCTGTGTCCCCCCCCAAGAAATTTTTGGGGGTGACTCTCGGGCTTCCATCCGCTCTGCCGTGCTAGTTCCTCATAATGCCGCCTCTCTGCTTTTGCTGCCTCCAGCTCGGCCTTGGGGCGGCAATATTCTCCTGGCTCTGCCCAGGGTCCTTTCCCGTCTAGAATCTCCTCCCAAGTCCATCTCTCCAAGTAATGCAGCCTCTCCCACTGCTGCTTCTGCTGCTGCTGCTGTTGCTCCTCCTGCTGCTGCCTTTGCTGCTGCTGCTGTTGCTCCTGCTGCACCAGTCGCTTCTCCTGCTGCTGCCGTTGCTGCAGCCTCTGTTTACCACGTCGCTTGATCCTTGGTGGGTGGGTGATTCTGTAACGACGTTCGTCTGTAGGAGGAGAAGCGGACCAAAAAGCAGCGTGGTGGTTATTCATGTTCTTTAATGGAAAACTGAACGATACATGAAATAACTCAAATCTACAAAACAACAAACGGAACGTGAAAACCTATACAGCCTATCCTGTGACAACAAACACAGTGACAGGAACAATCACCCACAAACACACAGTGAAACCCAGGCTACCTAAGTATGATTCTCAATCAGAGACAACTAATGACACCTGCCTCTGATTGAGAACCATACTAGGCCGAAAACATAGAAATGCCCCAAAACATAGAAAAACAAACATAGACTGCCCACCCAACTCACGCCCTGACCATACTAAATAAATACAAAACAACAGAAATAGAGGTCAGAACGTGACACCCCCAAGACATGCTTCCCTCTCGCCCATTACAATAACAGGGGAGGTTAGAATTTTTTGGGGGGTATGATATTTATGCCTCTGTAACTTTCTCACTCATCATTCTTTACAATTCATTCCGGATTATCCGTAATCATGGTAGGATCCACATTAATTTGTCCCAATACTTTTTGTCCCCTAAAATGGGGGGATTATGTGCCGGAATTTCTAAAAGGTTCACTTGATATGGATGAAAATACCCTAAAATTAAAGCTGACAGTCTGCACTTCAACCTCGTAGTCATTGTATAATTTCAAAGGGCTGGAGTACAAAGCCAAAACAACAAAAAATGTTTCTCTGTCCCAATACTTTTGGAGCTCACTGTATGGTATTATTTCCTTCTGATGCCTCCCATACATCAGAGCTGGTGTATAGTGCATGACAGATTGTCAAGGAATTATTTTTATCACCAAGGTGAATTCAATGATGTTATCAAAGTATTACTTAATGATAGCTCGCTAAAATTGTAGACAAATACAGAACTCATGATTGCCATTAAAAAC
Source organism: Oncorhynchus clarkii lewisi (assembly GCF_045791955.1). Taxonomy (NCBI): domain Eukaryota; kingdom Metazoa; phylum Chordata; class Actinopteri; order Salmoniformes; family Salmonidae; genus Oncorhynchus; species Oncorhynchus clarkii. Next base: position 26,330,845 of record NC_092156.1, read on the forward strand.
AGAGTATGTATGTGCATGGAAATTATATGTATGGCAGCTATTCATTAACACATATCTATTATCCTAGTCCATGTTGAGAGAGACTACGGTATGCTTTTGCTAATGGACGTCTTGTATCTCATTGTGAGTCCCTGTGAGTCTCATTGTGAGTCCCATGCCCTGAGGACGGTCATATGGTAGTGCCAAAAAAAATCCCCTATTAGACTGCTTAATGCTCCTCTCCACCCCCATCCTGTCTGCTCTGGAACAGCAGTCAACCGTGGCCCTTATCAAATCATCACACAGCCTGAATATATGGCTTCTGTGGAGGTGTGAAAAACATCAGTCATGTTCCTTCATCCCAGCTGTGTGTGCGTAATGGTGTCTTGGAAGAGAGAGCTATTTTGCACCCACCACTGTGTTTTCCCCACCATTTGTATCCTTCTACTTGGCTTTCCAAAAATATGTGGTAGTGTACAGACTCAAGCAAGCCAGTTAACCAAACGCCTCCATTTGGAGTACAGGATATGGTGTTACCCTCTTCAAATGACTTCAACCATACATCAAGCCCTCTTGCTCTGTAAGTGACATCATGGTATTCCATGGATGAGCCTCCAGGTTAACATATAGGTAACAATATCCATAGTTAAAGAATCTGTTTCTCAATATCTGGACTGAGTTTCTGTTATGCTTCTCTTCTGACCACAATTACTCTGCAACAATGTTATCAATATTTGGCCTTTACGATTTGCACATTTTTATCAATTAAGAACCACATTAACATCAATATGTTCTAGCCCTCTGGCATAAGATATTCACATAATAAAAGACAACTATTGTTTTAAACCTGTAGTAAAACGCCAAATGGATCTACCTCCTGGTCCTCTTCCCCGGTCTTACCCACCAAGGGTAGAGACAGAGATGACCTCGCCTACTGAAATACCGGATTGGGCAAAGCCACCAGAAGACGACTCAAGCCAACCAACTACTGAACCTGACTGGTGTCAGGAAGAATCACCCTCTGCCTCAAGTGACACCTCTGAATGGGAACAGCTGATAGACTCATTGCTGATAGAGTAAGGGCACTGTCATAAACAGAGGCCCATATGCACGCTGTAAGAAAAGTATTTCTTCATTGTTGCTAGAGTAATAGGCTCTGTCATAACCAGAGGCCCATATATGCACTGTAAGAGAAGTATTTCCTGTTGTAAGATATGTCTTCACCCTCTCTGCTCTGAGGCAATGGGAGGAGCAGCGGATCGGGTGCAGAGAATCAAAAGGTATATAAAGAGACATTTGCCATTACTTTGGCGCTGACTTCTTGAATTCTGAATTCATTTAGACAAACATTTGACTTCGGGTAAATTGACACCTGACTCAAATTACTTAAAAGATTCTAACTTGTTAGATCGGAAAAGTGACTCTCCGATATACCGTTCAACTATTGAACGGCTGTTCTCTCGCCTGTGGCCCTGGTGCTTGTATACTGATGCAAATTATATCCAGAGCCCGTCTTTGAAACTGCAACTCTCGATTGAGCTCAGTACCTCGCCCTAGTTGCATGGCAAGGACGCTGCGGTAGTTCAACGGGACTGAGAGTCCCTCTAGACCTTAAGTTGATCTCCTGTTAATACCTATGGTTATCTGAATTGACCCTGTCGCCCGCGGCCTTGGTGCTTGTATACTGATGCAAATTATATCCAGAGCCAGTCTTTGAAACTGCAACTCTCGATTGAGCTCAGTACCTCGCCCTAGTTGTGGGGCACAGACTCTTCGATATTCCAGTGGGGCAGGGAATCACCAGCGGGTTCTCTCATCCGTTCCAAACTTGAATCTCTCAATTTAGTAAAGCACCGACTTTAACCTCAACCTCTCAGCCAGTAGAGGGGAGTCGCTACTAACTAAGTTAAAAAAGAACTCTGACCGATTGAAACTCTGCTCCTGATCTTGTGGGTCTCCTCGTCATCTCTCAAAGGTAATTAAATAACTATTATAAGTATTTAATATAGAGATAAGTGTTATCATTGTACCAGGCATTTTATAAGAGCATTACGTCATTTGCATGTTTTTGATTAACGCTGTGTGTGACCGAGTAACAAATTGTGTATTTTGAAGTGTGTTTGATTGTAAAAGACAAAAAACAGAGTGTTTTCAAAAATAAACGGTAGTCTTATTTTGTCTCGAGTAAAAGGTTCTCTCAAAGACAGTTAACGGCACGGGAGATAACAACTCTGACACTCCCCGCTACCGGGACACTGGAAACGGGGATCAATGCTCTAGGACAGAATGAGTTACCATTAAAAGACAAGGAGGAAGGTGTGTCCAGTAGTGATTCATTTAATTGTCTTATCGATCTATCTAAGTTTTATTTTCCAAGCGATACATAGCCGACGGGCAGAGTAGTGAGACTAAGTTGACTAAAGGTCTTCACACTTTAAACTAGATACATCACAGAGGGGAAACACTCAACCACAGGGAAATCATATAGAGACTGGTAGGACTAGTGCTTAATAACAACTCAAGGCCCAATTAGTGGTGAAGCAAAGAGTCTAGAGGATAAAGGTGGGGTTCACACATCCCAGCTAGAGCTAGACCGTTGAGAGTGACAAGGCAAAGGACCTCTCTACGCGGACAACGCTTCGATATAGAAAGAGAGGCAGGGCTACGCGAGCGGTCCTGGTTATACCGAGATAACCTGAAGTATCTATAGTGCCCTGTCCAATCCAGGGAACGGGACGCTAACCACCTCTAGCACCCCGCTGCCGGCCAAGGAGCGGGGCTGAAGGTTTCGTATCGCGACAAACCAGATTACTGGTGATAGCAGTGTCTGATAAAGTAAACCCATAAAGCTCCAACAAGCTTATATTTAAACCTTGGCGGGTAAGACATTTAATAGGGATCTTCTGCCAAGCAGAACTCTTCCCGTTAATAGTCTTTTGTTATTTTCCAGACCTTTTTCAGACAGCTGCACTAGCTCACTCTCTTACGTTCTCACTCCTCTCCTCTTTTCTTGTTCTTGCTCATCTTATCACAGCTGCTGCTCTCCTTCAAGCCCACTGTGGAAAAATGGCATCAGACATCCACCGAATAAGCCCCCTTCTCCTGCCAACTAGGACCTTCACCCCTGTTCTCATCACTAAACACTCCTCATATACCCACCCCTATCCACCCACACCAGGCCTTCAGAGCATTCAACACTTGTCCTCACTAATAGCACAATTGGATGCCTTCACTGTCTCACCCTAAAATAGTTGTTCATATTTAAGATGTGCTAGGAACAGGAAGGCTTTGGAAGACTCTGCTGGTGGAAGTGCGCTGTCGGTATCCTGATGTTTGATATTGTAGCAAATTCGGGGAGTAGCCGCGACTGGGACTCAAACCCAACCAAATATTTTATAACTAACCCAAGATACACCGCAGCCTGTCGTTTCCGTTGGGAGCAAATTAAGCATAGTGGGCAGAAGT